>NW_012322431.1:0-1561 GCF_000151885.1 Dipodomys ordii
TCTCCTTCTCTTCTCCATCTTCTGCATCTCCTTTTGCTTCTGCTTCTCATTCTGCTTCTGCTTCAATTTCTCCTTCTGCTTCTCATTCTGCTTCTGCGTCTTCTGTTTCTTCTGCTTCTCCTGCTTCGCCTTCTCCTGCTTCTCCTACTTTTCGTGCTGCTTCTCCTTCTGCGTCTCTTTCTGCTTCTGCTTATCCTTTTGCTTCTCCTACT
This sequence comes from Dipodomys ordii, assembly GCF_000151885.1. Classification (NCBI taxonomy): domain Eukaryota; kingdom Metazoa; phylum Chordata; class Mammalia; order Rodentia; family Heteromyidae; genus Dipodomys; species Dipodomys ordii. The sequence goes on from NW_012322431.1 coordinate 213, forward strand.
CCTAATCATTCTCTTTCGCCTTCTCCTTCTTCTTCTTCTGCTTCTCCTGGTGCTTCTGCTTCTGCTTATTCTACTATTTCTGTTTCTTCTGCTTCTGCTTGAGATTGTGCTTCTTCTGTTTCTCCTTCTGCTTCAGATTCTGCTTCTGCTTCTTCGGCTTCTCCTGTTTCTTCTGCTTCTGCTTCTCCTGCTTCTTCTACTTCTCATGCTTCTCTTTCTGCTTCTCCTTCTGCTTGTGCTTCTCCTTCCCCTTCTGCTTCTGCTCTTCTCCTTCTTATGTTTCTTTTGCTTCTGTTTCTTCTGCTTGTTCTTCTTCTGCTTCTTCTGATTCTACTTCTGCTTCTCCTTCTTCTCCTCTTTCTGCTTCTACTTCTGCTTCTTCTGATTCTCCTGCTTCTCCTTCTTTTTCTCATTTTGTTTCTGCTTCTCTTTCTGCTTCTGCTTCTCTTTCTGCTGCTCCTTCTCCTTCTCCTTCTTCTGCTTCTATCACTGCTTCTGCTTCGGATTCATTTGTTTATTCTTTATCTTCTGCTTCTCCTGCTTCTGCTTCTTCTGCTTCTCCTGCTTCTCCTTCTTCTTCTTCTTCTTCTTCTTCTTCTTCTTCTTCTTCTTCTTCTTCTTCTTCTTCTTCTTCTTCTTCTTCTTCTTCTTCTTCTTCTTCTACTTCTTCTTCTTCATCTTCTTCTTCTTCTCTTTCGTCTGCTTCTGCTTTTCCTGCTTCTTCTGTTTCTACTGGTTCTCTTTCTGCTTCTCATTCTGCTTCTGCTTCTCCTTCTGCTTCCGCTATTCCTTCTGCTGCCCTTCCTTCTCATTCTCCTTCTCCTTCTTCTGCTTCTCTTTCTGCTTCTGCTTCTTCTGGTTCTCCAAGTAATCCTTCTTCTTCTCCTTCTGTTTCTGCTTCTCTTTCTGCTTCTTCATCTCCTTCTGCTTCACCGTCTGCTGCTCCTTCTCCTTCTTCTGTTTCTCCCTCTGCTTCTGCTTCTTATGCTTCTTCTTTTTCTTCTGCTTCTGTTTCTCCTGCTTCTACTTCTTATGCTTCTACTGCTTCTGCTTCTTCTGCTTTTACTTCTCTTTCTGCTTCTGCTTCTCCTGCTTGTTTTTCTGCTTCTTCTGCTGCTTCTCCTTCAGCTGCTTCTTCTCCTTCTCCTTGTGCTTCTCTTTTTGCTTCTCCTTCTGCTTCTGCTTCTTCTGTTTCTAGTACCTGAATTTCTGGTTCTACTTCTTCTGCTGCTTCTCCTTCTGCTTCTGCTTCTACTTCTGCTTCTGTTTCTGCTTCTTCTGATTCTTCTCTTTCGGCTTCTCCAGCTTCTGCTTCTTGTGCTTCAACTGCTTCTCTTTCTGCTTCTCAT
>NW_012322432.1:0-1561 GCF_000151885.1 Dipodomys ordii
GCTTCTCCTGTTTCTGCATCTCCTGCTCCTCCTTCTGCTGCTCTTTCTGCTTCTCCTGCTGCTTTTCCTTCTCCTGCTCCTTCTTCTGCTTCTCTTTCTGCTTCTCCTTCTGTTTCTCCTTCTCCCTCACCTTCTCGTTCTTCTGCTTTTCCTTCTGCTTCTCCTTCTGCTTCTGCATCTTCTGCTTCTTCTGCTACTGCCTCTGCTTCTTCTGTTTCTTCTGCTTCTCCTTCTGCTTCTCCTTCTGCTTTTGCTTCTCTTTCTGCTTCTGCTTCTCCTTCTGCTTCTCCAGATTCTCCTTCTTCTGCTTCTCCTTCTGCTTCAGGTTCTGCTTCTGCTTCTTCGGCTTCTTCTGCTTCTGCTTCTCCTGCTGCTGCTTCTTCTGCTTCTCCTGCTTCTCTTTCTGCTTTTCCTTCTGTTTCTGCTTCTCCTTCTGTTTCTTCTCCTTCTTCTGTTTCTTCTGTTTCTGCTTCTCCTGCTTCTGCTTCTACTGCTTCTCGTTCGGCTACTCTTTCTGCTTCTCCTTCTCCTTCTCCTTCTTCAGCTTCTTCTTCTGCTTCTGTTTCTCCTTCTGCTTCTGCTTCAATTTCTCCTTCTGCTTCTCATTCTGCTTCTGCGTCTTCTGTTTCTTCTGCTTCTCCTGGTTCTCTTGCTGCTTCTCCTTCTGCGTCTCTTTCTGCTTCTGCTTATCCTTTTGCTTCTCCTACTCCTAATCTTCCTCTTTCGCCTTCTCCATCTTCTTCTTCTGCTTCTCCTGCTGCTTCTGCTTCTGCTTATTCTACTATTTCTGTTTCTTCTGCTTCTGCTTCAGATTGTGCTTCTTCTGTTTCTCCTTCTGCTTCAGATTCTGCTTCTGCTTCTTCGGCTTCTCCTGTATCTTCTGCTTCTGCTTCTCCTGCTTCTTCTGCTTCTCCTGCTTCTCTTTCTGCTTCTCCCTCTTCTTCTGCTTCTCCTTTGCTACTGCTCTTCTTCTTCTGTTTCTTTTGCTTCTGTTTCTTCTTATTCTGTTTCTTCTGATTCTACTTCTGCTTCTCCTTCTTCTCCTCTTTCTGCTTCTACTTCTGCTTCTTCTGATTCTCCTGCTTCTACTTCTTGTTCTCCTTCTGTTTCTGCTTCTCTTTCTGCTTCTGCTTCTCCTTCTGCTTCTCCTTCTCCTTCTTTTCTTCTGCTTCTCATGCTGCTTCTTCTTCTGCTTCTTCTGCTTTTTCTGTTTCTTCTTCTTCTGCTTCAGCTTCTTGTTCTTCTGCTTCTCCTTTTGCTTCTGCTTCTCCGTCTGCTTCTGCTTCTGCTCTTATCCTTCTTCTGTTTCTTCTGCTTCTGCTTCTCCTGCTTCTTCTTTCTCTGCTTCTCCTACTTCTCCTTCTGCTTCTCCGTCTCATTCTCCTTCTCCTTCAATTTCTCCTTCTTGTGCTTCTCATTCTGCTTCTGCTTCTGCTTCTCCTGCTTCTGCTTCTTCTGTTTCTCCTTCTGCTTCTCCTTCTGGTTCTCTTTCTGCTTCTGATTCTCCTTCTGCTCCTCCTACTCCTAATCCTTCTGTTTCTCCTTCTTCTTCTTCTGCTTC
>NW_012322433.1:0-1561 GCF_000151885.1 Dipodomys ordii
GGAGAAGGACAAGAAGCAGAAGCAGAAGGAGAAGCAGAAACAGAAGGAGAAGTAGAAAGAGAAGGATGGGAAGCAGAAGAAGCAGAATCAGGAGAAGCAGAAGCAGAAGAATCCGAAGAAGCAGAAGGAGAACCTCAGGCAGAAGGAGAAGCACGAGAAGCAGAAGAAGCAGAATCTGGAGAAGCAGAAGGAGAAACAGAAGCAGAAAGAGAATCAAAATCAGAAGGAGAACCAGAAGAAACAGAAGAAGTAGAAGCAGTAGCAGTTGTAGCAGAAGCAGATCGAAAAGCAGAAGGAAAAGCAGAAGAACAAGAAGGAGAAGGAGAAACAGAAGGAGACTCAGAAGGAGAAGCAGAAAGAGAAGCAGGTAAAGCAGCAGAAGAAGAAGCAGAAGGAGAATCAGAAGGAGAAGCAGTACGAGAATAAGAAGGAGAAGCAGAAGCAGAAGAAGATGCAGAAGGAAAAGCAGAAGAAGCAGAAGCAGAAGGAGAAGCAGGAAAAGCAGAAGAAGCAGAAGCAAAAGGAGAAGCAAAAGAAGGAGAAGGAGAAGCAGAGGCAGAAGAAGAAGCATAAGGACAAGCATAAGCAGAAGGAGATGCAGAAGGAGAAGCAGAAGAAGCAGAAGGCGAAGGAGAAGCAGAAGTAGGAGAAGGAGAAGGAGGAGAAGCAGAAGCCGAACCAGAAGCAGAAGCGGAATGAGAAGCACAAAGAGAAGCAGGAGAAGCACAAGAAGAAGAAGCAGGAGAAGCCGAAAGAGAAGAAGCAGAAGAAGCAGAATCAGAATCAGAAGTACAAGCAGAAGCAGAAGGAGAAGCAGCAGAAGAAGTAGAATCAGAAATTCAGGCAGGAGAAAAAGAAGAAGCAGAAGCAGAAGCAGAAGGCGAAGGAGAAGGAGAAGGAGAAGGAGAAGAAGCAGCAGAAGGAGAAGCAGCAGAAGAAGCAGAAAAACAAGCAGGAGAAGCAGAAGCACAAAGAGAAGTCGAAGCAGAAGAAGCAGAAGTAGAAGAAGAAGCAGTAGAAGCATAAGAAGCAGAAGCAGGAGAAGCAGAAGCAGAAGATAAAGAAGAAGCATAAGAAGCAGAAGCAGAGGGAGAAACAGAAGAAGGAGAAAGAGCAACAGAAGGTGAAGCAGAAGGAGATGCAGAAGCAGAAAGCGAAGCAGAAACAGAAGGAGAAGAAAAAGGAGAAGTTGGAGAATCAGAAGAAGCAGAAGAAGAAGCAGAAAGAGAAGGAGAAGAAGGAGAAGGAGAAGCAGAAGGAGAAGGACAAGCAGGAGAAGCAGAAGTAGCAGAATCGTGAGAAGCAGCAAATGAAGATGAAACAGAAGATGGAGAAGGAGTTGTATGTGATGCAGATGCAGAAGGAGAAGCAGAAAGAGAAGCAGAAGAAGCAGTAGCAGGAGAAGCAGAAGCAGAAGAAACAGAAGAAGCCCAAGAACCAGAAGGAGAACCTGAAGCAGAAGGAACAGCAGAAGCAGCAGAAGCTGGAAAAGCAGAAGCAGAAGATACATTTAAAAGCAGAAGAAGCAGAAGCAGATACTGTGAAGCAGATTGAAGAAGGA
>NW_012322434.1:0-1561 GCF_000151885.1 Dipodomys ordii
GCTTCTACTACTCTCATATGACTTCTCCTCTCATCATCTCATCTCTCATCTACTACTTCTCCTTATGCTCTCATCATCATCTTCTTCTTCTTCTTCTTCTTCTTTTTCTTCTTCTCTATCGTCTGCTTCTGCTTTTCCTGCTTCTTCTGCTTCTACTGTTTCTCTTTCTGCTTCTCATTCTGCTTCTGCTTCTCCTTCTGCTTCTCCTATTCCTTCTCCTGCCCTTACTTCTCATTCTCCTTCTCCTACTTCTGCTTCTCCTGCTTTTGCTTCTTCTGCTTCTCCTGCTTCTCCTTCTGCATATCCTTCTGCTTCTGCTTCTCCTTCTGCTGCTTCTTCTGCTTCTGCATCTCCTTCTATTTCTCCTTCTGCTTCTCCTTCTGCTTCTCCTTCTGATGCTCCTTCTGCTTCTCGTTGTGCTTCTGATTCTCCTTCTGCTCTTCCTACTCCTAATCCTTCTCTTTTTCCTTCTCCTTCTTCTTCTTCTGCTTCTCGTTCTGCTTCTGCTTCTGCTTCTTCTGCTTGTTCTGTTTCTTCTGCTTCAGGTCCTGCTTCTGCTTCTTTGGCTTCTTCTGATTCTTCTGCTTCTGCTTCTCTTGCTACTGCTTCTTCTGCTTCTCTTTCTGCTTCTCCTTCTGCTTCTGCTTCTCCTTCTGCTCCTTCTCCTTCTTCTGTTTCTTCTTCTTCTTCTGCTTCTCCCGCTTCTGCTTCTTCTGCTTCTCCTTCCTTTCCTCTGCTTCTGCTTCTCCTTCTCCTTCTACTGCTTCTCTTTCTGCTTCTGCTTCTTCTGATTCTCCAACTAATCCTTCTTCTATTCCTTGTGTTTCTGCTTCTCTTTCTGTTTCTGCATCTCCTTCTGCTTCACCTTCTGCTGCTCCTTCTCCTTCTTCTGTTTCTCCCTCTGCTTCTGCTTCTGCTTCTTATGCTTCTTCTTGTTCTTCTGCTTCTGCTTCTCCTGCTTCTGCTTCTTATGCTTCTACTGCTTCTTCTTCTGCTTCTTCTGCTTCTAATTCTCTTTCTACTTCTGCTTCTCCTGCTAGTTTTTCTGCTTCTTCTGCTGCTTCTTCTACTTCTCCTTCTGCTTCTCTTTTTGCTTCTCCTTCTGCTTCTGCTTCTTCTGTTTCTCCTGCCTGAATTTCTGGTTCTACATCTTCTGCTGCTTCTCCTTCTGCTTCTACTTCTGCTTCAGTTTCTGCTTCTTCTGCTTCTACTCTTTCGGCTTCTCCTGCTTATGCTTATTGTGCTTCTCCTGCTTCTTTTTCTGCTTCTCATTCCTCTTCTGCTTCTCCTGCTTCTGCTTATCCTCCGTCTCCTACTTCTGCTTCTGCTTCAGCTTCTGCTTCTTCTGCTTCTCCTGCTTCTCCTTCTGCATCGCCTTCTGCTTGTGCTTGTCCTAATGCTTCTTCTTCTGCTTCTGCTTCTCCTTCTCCTTCTTTTGCTTCTACTTTTGCCTCTGCTTCTTCTGCTTTTCCTGCTTCTCCTTCTGCTTCTGCTTCTTCTGCTTCTCCTGCTTCTCCTTCAGAAATCTTCTTCTGCTTCTGCTTATCCTTCTCCTTCTTCT
>NW_012322435.1:0-1561 GCF_000151885.1 Dipodomys ordii
TAGACACCACCCTTGGACATCCATCAATACCGTCGATTACAACCTCCTGTCTATGTCGATTACACGTTAATGCCCTCTCATTGCTCACAGTGTCTATATGAGTTCATTTCACAATTCAATAGTCAGGTATACATGGATCATGTCCTTTTATGGTTATTCCCTCCCCCTCCGCAACACGTCGGCTGGCGGTCGAAACCCCGCCCTCCCCCCTCCCCATCGTCATGGCTACGACAGAGGAAAAGCAAATGATGATAATAATGAATCATAACAACCTATATGTATGTGTATGTCAGAACTCTCACTCCCCACTGCCGGGTAGGTGAGGACTGACTGACTGAGTGAGTGACTGACCTGACCCGTGTTTTGCCCCTCCCGCCGCCCCATCCACCTTGTCGACGGCGAACGCGCGCCATCTAGTGGTGGTTTTGTGAATTGCATTTTTCTCTCATGAAATGCATGGGGGAAAAAAAAAGAACAAACAAACCACGCACTGACTGACTGAGAAAACCGGCCCAGGCTGGCTGGCCCCGAGAGAGACTGCCTTCTTTTCAGAAAAGGGGTGGGGTGGGGATGATGATGTGCCTCGTTGGAGTATGGGGCCCATGCATAGGCAGGCAGGCAGGCAGGCAGGGTCGGAGTGGGACCGTTGTGGGTTGGAGCGCCAGTACAGTAGCTCAAGCCCCAGGATTGCCTGGCAAGTCGAGAGGAAATGGATGCAAAAACTGGGTTCTTCCTATGGTTCTTGGATTCTCGGTTTGGGTGCAGTTTCTTGGCCTTTATTGCGGTCTTGTTGGATTTTCTATGTGTAGGACATTTTTAAGAATCTTTTGTAGGGCTGGTTTGGTGGAGATGTATTGTTTCAATTTTTCTTTACTATGGAAGGTTTTTATTTGACCTTCAGTTATGAAGGAGAGTTTAGCTGGGTACAGTATTCTTGGTTGATAGTTGTTTGTTTTTAGGGTTTGGCATACATCATTCCAGGCTCTTCTTGCTTTGATTGTCTCTGCTGAGAAATCTGAGGTGATTCTAATTGGTTTTCCTTTATAGGTGATTAATCTTTTCTCCCTGACAGCTTTAAGGATCTTTTCCTTGGTCTGAGTTGATCCTATGTGGATTATAATGTGACTGTGGGATGTCCTATTCTGGTCTTTTCTATTTGGAGTTCTAAAAGCTTCTTGTATCTGAATAGGCCTATCTTTTTGCATGTTTGGGAAGTTCTCTGCTAGGATCCTGTTAAACAAATTTCCTAGACCATTTACTTCTGTTTCTAGGTGCTCCTCTACACCCATTATCCTTAGATTAGGCCTTCTGATGGTGACTTCCAAATGTTGTATAGATCTATCATATTTCTTGGACTTGTCTTGAATTATTGTATGTTCTTTCTCTATAATATCTAGGCTGCCTTCAATCACTGAGATTTGATCTTCTGCATGGTCTAACCTGCTGTTAAGACTTTCTACTTTGTTTTTATTTCTTTTCCTTCTATTTGGTCAGTTTTGATGACGTCAATTCTTTTCTTGAAGATTTGTTTAGATCTTGTATGAACTTCTTTACTTCCTTA
>NW_012322436.1:0-1561 GCF_000151885.1 Dipodomys ordii
AGAAGTAGAAGCAGAATCTTAAGCATGAGAATTCAGGAGTAGCTATGTAGCTGAAGCAATTGATGCAGAAGCAAAAGATTCATATTAATCATAAGTAGCAGAAGCAAAAGCAGAATTAGAAGCAGTAGATCGATAAGGAGAAGGAGAAAGAGAAATATAAGGTGAAGCAGAAGGAGAAGCAGAAGCTTTTAGGTGAAGCAGAAGTAGGAGAAGGAGAAGGACGGGCAGCAGAAGCAATAGGAGAAGCAGAAGGAGAAGCAGAAGTAGAATGAGAAGCAGAAAGAGAATCAGTAGAAGCAGAAGAAGCTGGAAAAGCAGAAGCAGAAGAAAGAGAAGAAGAAGAAGAAGAAGAAGAAGAAGAAGAAGAAGAAGAAGAAGAAGAAGAAGAAGAAGAAGAAGAAGAAGAAGAAGAAGAAGAAGAAGAAGAAGACGAAGAAGAAGAAGAAGACGAAGAAGAAGAAGAAGAAGAAGAAGAAGAAGAAGAAGAAGAAGAAGAAGAAGAAGAAGAAGAAGCAGAAGAAGAAGAAGAAGAAGAAGAAGAAGGAGAAGAAGAAGAAGAAGAAGAAGAAGAAGACGAAGGAGAAGACGAAGAAGAAGATAAAGAAGAAGAAGAAGAAGAAGAAGAAGAAGAAGAAGAAGAAGAAGAAGAAGAAGAAGAAGAAGCATAAGGAGAAGCATAAAGAGAAGCATAAGGAGAAGCATAAGGAGAAGCAGTAGAAGCAGGAGAAGCAGAAGCAGGATAAGCAGAAGCAGAAGAAAAAGAATAAGCAAAAGAAGCAGAAGCAGAAGCAGGGGGAGAATCAGAAGAAGGATAAGGAGAAGGAGCAGCAGAAGGAAAAGCAGAAGCAGAATGAGAAGAGGAAACAGAAGGAGAACAAGAAGGAGAAGCAGGAGAATCAGAAGAAGCAGAAGTAGAAGCAGAAAGAGAAGGAGAAGAAGGAGAAGCAGAAGTAGCATCAGAAGAAACAGAAGAAGAAGAAGCAGAAGAACCAGAAGCAAAAAAACAGAAGAAGGAGAAGAACAGAAGCAGGAGCAGAAGGAGAAGCAGAAGCAGAAGGAGAAGCAGAAAGAGAAGCAGGAGAAGCAGAAGCAGAAGAAACAGGTGAAGCCGAAGAAGCAGAATCATAATCTGAAGCAGAAGGAGAAACAGAAGAAGCACAATCTGAAGCAGAAGCAGAAGAAACAGTAATAGTAGAATAAGCAGAAACAGAAGCAGCAGGAGAAGCAGAAGAAGAAGACGGAGAAGGCGAGAGAGAAGGATTAGGAGTAGGAGAAGCAAAAGGATAAGCAGAAGCAGAAAGAGACGCAGAAGGAAAAGCAGCACGAGAAGTAGGAGAAGCAGGAGAAGCAGGAGAAACAGAAGACGCAGAAGCAGAATGAGAAGCAGAAGGAGAAATTGAAGCAGAAGCAGAAGGAGAAGCAGAAGCAGAAGGAGAAGCAGAAGAAGGAGAAGGAGAAGCAGAAAGAGAAGCAGAACGAGAAGCTTGAGAAGCAGAAGCAGGAGAAGTAGAAGCAGAAGAAACAGAAGGAGAAGAAGCAGAAGGAGAAGCAGAAACAGAAG
>NW_012322437.1:0-1561 GCF_000151885.1 Dipodomys ordii
AGAGAAGCAGTAGAAGCAGAAGAAGCAGGAAAAGAAGAAGCAGAAGAAAGAGAAGAAGAAGAAGAAGAAGAAGAAGAAGAAGAAGAAGAAGAAGAAGAAGAAGAAGAAGAAGAAGAAGAAGAAGAAGAAGAAGGAGAAGAAGAAGAAGAAGGAGAAGAAGAAGAAGAAGAAGAAGAAGAAGAAGAAGAAGAAGAAGAAGAAGAAGAAGAAGAAGAAGGAGAAGAAGAAGAAGAAGGAGAAGAAGAAGGAGAAGAAGAAGAAGAAGAAGAAGAAGAACAAGAAGAAGAAGAACAACAAGAAGAAGAACAAGAAGAAGAAGAAACAGAAGAAAGAGAAGGAGCAGAAGGAGAAGGAAAAGCAGAAGGAGAAGCAGAAAGAGAAGCAGAAGAAGCAGTACCAGGAGAAGCAGAAGCAGAAGAAAGAGAAGAAGCCCAAGATTCAGAAGGAGAACCTGAAGCAGAAGGAGAAGCAGAAGCAACAGAAGCTGGAAAAGCAGAAGAAACAGAACAAGCAGAAGAAGCAGAAGCAGAACGAGAAGCAGAAGAAGAAGGAGAAAGAGAAGGCTTAGGAGTAGGAGGAGCAGAAGGAGAATCAGAAGCAGAAAGAGAAGCAGAAGGAGAAGCAGAAGGAGAAACAGAAGAAGCAGAAGCAGGAGAAGCAGAAGCAGAATGAGAAGCACAAGAAGGAGAAATTGAAGGAGAAGGAGAATGAGACGGAGAAGCAGAAGGAGAAGTAGGAGAAGCAGAGAAAGAAGAAGCAGGAGAAGCAGAAGCAGAAGAAACAGAAGAAGGAGAAGAGCAGAAGCAGAAGCAGACGGAGAAGCAGAAGCAAAAGGAGAAGCAGATGAAGCAGAAGCTGAAGCAGAAGAAGAAGAAACAGAAAAAGCAGAAGAAGCAGAAGAAGAAGCAGCAGGAGAAGCAGAAGAAGATGGAGGAGAAGGAGACAGAAAAGGATTAGGAGTAGGAGAAACAGAAGGATAAGCAGAAGCAGAAAGAGAAGGAGAATGAGAAGGAGAAGCAGGAGAAGCAGAAGAAGCAGAAGCAGGAGAAGCAGAAGCAGAATGAAAAGCAGAAGGAGAAATTGAAACAGAAGAAGATGCAGAAGGAGAAGCAGAAGCAGTAGTAGAAGCAGAAGAAGGAGAAGCAGAAGGAGAAGCATAAAGAGAAACAGAAGGAGAAGCAGGAGAAGCAGAAGCAGGAGAAGCAGAATCAGAAGAAATAGAAGAAGGAGAAGAAGCAGAAGCAGAAAGAGAAGCAGAAACAGAAGGAGAAGCAGAAAAAGAAGCAGAAGAAGCCGAAGAAGCAAAAGCAGAACCTAAAGCAGAAGGAGAAGCAGAAGAAGCAGAATCTGGAGAAGAAGAAGGAGAACCACAAGGAGAAGCAGAAGCAGAAAGAGAAGCAAAATCAGAAGGAGAAGCAGAAGGAGAAGCAGAAGAAACAGAAGAAGCAGAAGCAGTAGCAGAAGAAGCTGAAGATGCAGAAGCAGAAAGAGAAGCAGAAGGAATAGCAGAAGAACGAGAAGGAGAAATAGAAGGAGAAGCAGAAGGAGACGCAGGAAAGCA
>NW_012322438.1:0-1561 GCF_000151885.1 Dipodomys ordii
ACACAGTGGGACACAGTGGGACACAGCGGGGTACACAAGCGGGGCCACAGCGGGACTTCGCAGGGACAAAGCGAGGACAGAGTGGGACACAGAGGTACACAGCGAGGGACACAGCGGGGGACAGAGGGGACAAACCGGGGAACAACGGGGACACAGCGGGACACAGCTAGGACACAGCGGGGACACAGCAGGGACACAGCAGGGGACACAGTGGGACACAGCAGGGGATACAGCAATGACACAGAGGGCACAAAGGGGGAAACTGCGGGACACAGTGGGACACAGCGGGGACACAGAGGGACATAGCAGTTACACAGCGAGGACACACCAGGGACACAGCGGGACACAGCGGGGACACAGCGGGGACACAGCGGGGGACACAGTGGGGGACAGAGCGGTAAATAGTGGGGGACACAGCGGGACTCAGCGGGGGACACAGCGGGACACAGCGGGACACAGCGGGGGACACAGCATGGACACAGTGGCTCACAGCCAGGAAATAGTGGGGGAAACAGCGGGGGACACAGCGGGACATAGGAGGACACACAGGGGACACAGCGGGGACACAGCGGGGGACACAGTGGGACACAGCGGGCACACAGAGGAACTCAGCAGTTACACAGCGAGGACAAACCAGGGACACAGCAGGACACAGCGGAGACAAAGCGGGGACACAGTGAGACACAGCGAGGACACAGCGGGACACAGCGGAGGACACAGCGGGGGACAGTGGTGACACACCGGAGGACATGGGGACACAGCGGGACACAGCAGGGGAAACAGCGGGACACAGTGGGGGACACAGCGGGGGACACAGCGGGACACAGCTGGGGACACAGCGAGGACACAGCGGGACACAGCGGGGGACACAGTGGGGTACAGCGGGGACACACATGCAGACAGCGGGGACACAACGGGACACAGCGGGGGACATCGGGGAAACAGCGGGACACAGTGGGACACAGTGGGACACAGCAGGGACACAGCAGGGATACAGCGGGTCACAGAGGGGACACAGTGTGGGACACAGCAAGGACACAGCGGGACACAGAGGGATACACAGAGAGGACACAGCGTGGCACATGGGGACACAGCGGGGCACACAGAGAGGACACAGCGGGACACAAATGGGGACACAGCAAGGACACAGCGGGACACAGCGGGTAAGAGCTGGACACAGCGGGGGACACAGCCGGGGACACAGCGGGACATCCCGGGGACAAAGTGAGGACAGAGCGGGACACAGAGGTACACAGCGAGGGACACAGCGGGGGACAGTGGGGACAAACCATTGAACAACGGGGACACAGCGGGACACAGCGGGGACACAACAAGTACACAGCGGGGACACAGCGGGACAGAGCGGGAAACACAGCGGGATATAGCAGGGGACACAACGAGGACAAAGCGGGACACAGAGGGACACAGCAGGGACACAGCAAGGCCACAGCGGGACACACGGGACACTGCGGGGGACACAGCAGGGACACAGCAGACACAGGGACACAGCAGACACAGCGGGGACCAGCGGGGGGACACAGCGGGACACAAAGGGGGACCC
>NW_012322439.1:0-1561 GCF_000151885.1 Dipodomys ordii
CTTTCTCCTTCTGTTTCTTCTGCTTCTGCTTCTCCTGCTTCTGCTTCTCCTGCTTCTCTTTCTGCTTCTCTTTCTGCTTCTCTTTCTGCTTCTCCTTCTCCTTCTTCTGCTTCTCCTTCTGCTTCTTCTTCTCCTTCTGCTTCTGCTTCAATTTCCCCTTCTGCTTCTCATTCTGCTTCTGCGTCTTCTGTTTCTTCTGCTTCTCCTGCTTCTGCTTCTCCTAGTTCTCGTGCTGCTTCTCCTTCTGCGTCTCTTTCTGCTTCTGCTTATCCTTTTGATTCTCCTACTTCTAATCCTTCTCTTTCGCCTTCTCCGTCTTCTTCTTCTGCTTCTCCTGCTTCTTATTCTTCTCCTGCTTCTCTTTCTGCTTCTCCTTCTGCCTCTGCTTCTCCTTCTGCTTCTGCTTCTGCTCTTCTCCTTCTTCTGTTTCTTTTGCTTCTGTTTCTTCTGCTTCTTCGTCTTCTGTTTCTTCTGATTCTACTTTTGCTTCTCCTTCTTCTCCTCTTTCTGCTTCTACTTCTGCTTCTTCTGATTCTCCTGCTTTTCCTTCTTGTTCTCCTTCTGCTTCTTTTGCTTAATCTTTTTCTTCTGCTTCTGCTTCTCCTGCTTCTGCTTCTACTGCTTCTCCTTATGCTTCTCCTTATGCTTCTCCTTATGCTTCTCCTTATGCTGCTGCTTATTCTTCTTCTTCCTCTTCTTCTTCTTCTTCTTCTTCTTCTTCTTCTTCTTCTTCTTCTTCTTCTTCTTCTTCTTCTTCTCTTTCTTCTGCTTCTGCTTTTCCTGCTTCTTCTGCTTCTTCTGCTTCTCTTTCTGCTTCTCATTCTGCTTCTGCTTCTCCTTCTGCTTCTCCTATTGCTTCTGCTGCCCTTCCTTCTCCTTCTCCTTCTCCTACTTCTACTTCTCCTTCTGCTTTTGCTTCTTCTGCTTCTCCTGCTTCTCCTTCTGCATCTTCTTCTGCTTCTGCTTCTCCTTCTGCTGCTTCTTCTGCTCCTGCTTCTCCTTCTTCTGCTTCTCCTTCTGCTTCTCCTTCTGCTGCTCCTTCTGCTTCTCGTTCTGCTTCTGATTCTCCTTCTGCTCTTCCTACTCCTAATCCTTCTCTTTCTCCTTCTCCTTCTCCTTCTTCTGCTTCTCGTTCTGCTTCTGCTTCTGCTTCTTCTGCTTGTTCTGTTTCTTCTACTTCAGGTCCTGCTTCTGCTTCTTCAGCTCCTTCTATTTCTCCTGTTTCTGCTTCTCCTGCTACTGCTTCTTCTCCTTCTCTTTCTACTTCTCCTTCTGCTTCTGCTTCTCCTTCTGCTCCTTCTTCTTCTTCTGTTTCTTCTTCTTCTGCTACTTCTCCCGCTTCTGCTTCTCCTTCCTTTCCTATGCTTCTGCTTCTCCTTCTCCTTCTTCTGCTTCTCTTTCTGCTTCTGCTTCTTCTGATTCTCCAACTAATCCTTCTTCTTCTCCTTCTGTTTCTGCTTCTCTTTCTGCCTCTGCATCTCCTTCTGCTTCACCTTCTGCTGCTCCTTCTCCTTCTTCTGTTTCTCCCTCTGCTTCTGCTTCTGCTTCTTATGTTTCTACT
>NW_012322440.1:0-1561 GCF_000151885.1 Dipodomys ordii
ACAGTTGGGACACAGCGAGGACACAGCAAGACCCAGCGGGGCACACAGCTGGGCACACAAAGGGACACATCGGGGGACACAGCGAGGACACAGCGGAACACAGCTTTGGACAAAGCGAGGACACAGCGGGACACAGCGGGACACAGCAGGAACACAGTAGTAGACACAGCGGGACACAGCGGGGGACACAGCAGGACACAGCGGGGGACACAGCGAGGACACAGCGGGGGAAACAGCGGAACACAACGGGACACAGTGGGGGACACAGAAGGACACAGCGGGGGGACACAGCGGGGGACAGAGCAGGACAGAACTGAGAACACAGCGAGGACACAGCGGGACCGAGTGGGACACAGCATCGATACAGTGGGGACACAGCGTTACACAGCGGGTTACACAGCTGGGGACACAAAGGGACACAGTGGGGGACACAGCGAGGACACAGCGGGAAACAGCGGGGTACACAGCGGGGGACACAGCGGGGGACACAGCGGGGGACAAAGCGGGGGACACAGCGGGACACAGCGGGGAACACAGCGACGACCCAGCGGGACCCAGCAGGACACAGAGTCTATACAGCAGGGGACACAGCGGGAAACAGAGGGACACAGCGGAGGACAGAGCGGAACACAGCGAGGGACACAGGGAGGACACAGCGGGACACAGCGGGGACACAGCGGGACTCAGCAGGGAAACAGAGGGGACTCAGAGGGGGACACAGCAGGGGACAAATCAGGACACCACGGGACACAGTGGGACAGAGCGGGACACAGAGGGGACACTGCGGGGACAAACCGGGACAAAGCGGTGGACACAACTAGACACAGCGCGACCCAGCTGGACACAGCGGGGTACACAGTGGGGACACAGGTGGACACAGTGGGGTACACAGCGGGACACAGTAGGACACAGCAAGGAAACAGCGGGACACACCGGAACACAGCGGGACACAGCTGGGCACATCGGGACACAGCCTGACACAGCAGGGACACTGCGGGGGACACAGCAGGACACAGCGGGGGACACAGAGGGGGACACAGCGGGACACAGTGGGGACACAGCAGGTGACACAGCGGGACACTGCAGGACACAGCGGGACACAGAGTCGATACAGCAAGACACAGCGGGACACAGCAGGACACAGCGTGGGACACAGTGAGGACACAGCGGGATATAGCCTGACACAGAGGGGACACAGCGGGGGACACAGCGGGACTCAAACGGGGACACAGAGGGACACAGCCAGTCACAGAGGGGTACACAGCGGGACAGAGCGGGACACAGCGGGACACAGCGGGGACAGTGCTGGACACAACGGGGTACACAGCGGGACACAGCGGGGGACACAGCTTGACACAGCGGGGGACACAGCGAGGAAACAGTGGGACACAGCCTGATACAGCGGGGAAACTGCAGGGACACAGCTGTGACAGAGTGGGGAAAAAGCAAGGACACAACGGGTCACAGAGGGATACAGTGAGACACAGTGGGACAAAGCGGGGGACAGAGCAGGGGACACCTTGGGACACCTAGGGACACAGAGGGGACACAACGAGGATGA
>NW_012322441.1:0-1561 GCF_000151885.1 Dipodomys ordii
GACTAGTTGGTCTTAATGTTAGTCCTTCGGAGGTTTTTTTATGCTCCGAGGTCACCCCAACCAAAATGTTTATTCCAGTGGTTGCAGATTTTACATCGATTAGATTTGAAGTTGTTTAAGTTGGAATATTAATTTAAGCTCCATAGGGTCTTCTCGTCTTATTGTGTTATTTCCGCCTCTTCACGGAAAGGTCAATTTCATTGATCGAATGTAAGAGACAGTTAAACCCTCGTGATGCCATTCATACAAGTCCCTAATTAAGGAACAAATTATTATGCTACCTTTGCACGGTCAGGATACCGCGGCCGTTTAACTTGCGTCACTGGGCAGGCGGTGCCTCTAATACTGGTAATGCTAGAGGTGATGTTTTTGGTAAACAGGCGGGGTTTAAGTTTGCCGAGTTCCTTTTACATTTATTAATCTTTCCTAGTTTGCACTCCTGTGTTGGGCTAACAATAAATTAGTAACATTGGTTCTAGTAGTTTAGGTGGAAATGTATGATTGTTAACTATCAGCGATTTATTCGTTCTGTTATACACTTGTGCTAGGAGAAAATTTTTCTTATTACTTATACTAACAGTATTTCATCTAATATTAATTAGATTGGTCCAGTTATTTTGTAAGAGATGTAATATATTATTGGAATAAATTATATAATAGTGTTGAGCTTTAACGCTTTCTTAATTGATGGCTGCTTTTAGGCCTACTATGAATATTGTATCAATTACTCTTTACTTTAGGTTGTATCCTCTATCTAAAGAGCTGTACCTCTTTAGGTTAGCTTTAAAACTTACAGTAATTTTATTTTGGAAATGCAGGTAAGTTTTAAGGTGAACTAAGATTCTTCTTGGACAACCAGCTATCATCAGGCTCGTTAGGCTTTTCACCTCTACCTTAAAATCTTCTCACTATTTTGCCACATAGATGAGTTGGCCCTGTGGTAGGCTGTTCTAAGGTAGCTCGTCTGATTTCGGGGTCTCTGGCTTAAGTTCTCTTTGTCAGGTGTTTTCTAGTTAGCTCATTATGCAAAAGGTATAAGGTTGAATCTTTGCTTTTTTATACTTAGGTTTATCTTTCATCATTCCCTTACGGTACTATTTCTATAGCGCTAAATTAAATTTTCTATCGCCTATACTAATATAGTTAGTAAATGATTTAGTTTACATGAAGGTAATATAGTAAATTTTATGATTTGTTAGGCTAGGTATGGTTCAAAATATTCATAGAGTGTGAAATCTTCTGAGTGTAAGTCAGATGCTTTTTTTAAGCTATATTTTGATTTTTCCAAGTGCACTTTCCAGTACACTTACCTTGTTACGACTTGTCTCCTCTCAATCTTTTGTAATTAGGTGTTATGTACTTTTAATTGTTGAGAAATTGAGGAGGGTGACGGGCGGTGTGTGCGTGCTTCATTGCTCTATTCAATTAAACACTCTAGTTTTAATTTACTACTAAATCCTCCTTTATTCTACGGATTTCACGTAGAGTTTCGTAATGTTCTAGTAATAGAAAATGTAGCCCATTTCGCTCCACTCCATGGGCTACACCTTGACCTAACTTC
>NW_012322442.1:0-1561 GCF_000151885.1 Dipodomys ordii
CGGGACCTGCTATGGACAATGTGGGGGACTGCGGGGGACACAGCAAATTTTTTTTAGGACACCATGGTACACAGTGTGACACAGCGGGACTCAGCGGGGGACCCATCGAGGACACAGCGGGATATATTGGGGGACACAGCGGGGGACACAGCGGGGGACACAGAGGGGTATAGAGCGGTACACAGCGAGGACACAGCGGGACACAGCGGGACAGAGTGGGGGACACAGCTGGACACAGCGGGGGACAGAGCGTGAGACACAGCGAGACACATCAGAGACAAAGCTATACACAGCGGGGTACATAGAGGGACACAGTGGGGAAACAGCGGGGGACACAGCGGACACAGCGGGGAACACAGCGAGGACAAAGCGGGACACAGAGGGACACAGCGTCGATACAGCGAGGACACAGTGGGACACAGCGGGGTACACAGCTGGGGACACAAAGGGACACAGCGAGGGACACATTGAGGACACAGCAGGACACAGCGGGGGACACAGGGGGAACACAGCGGGACACAGAGGGGGACACAGCGAGTACACATTTGGACACAGCGGGGACACAGCGGGACTCAGCGGGGGACACAGCAGTACACATCGGGACACAGCGGGACACAGCGGGGGACACACAGGGGTACACAGCGGGACACAGCGGAACACAGCGATACACAGCAGGGACACAGCAGGGAACACAGCGGGACACAGATGGGGACACAGCGGGACACAGCGGGGGACACAGCTGGGGACACAGCACAGCGGGACACAGTGGGGGACACAGGGGGGACAAAGAGGGACACAGCGGGGGACACAGCGGGACACAGTGGGACACAGCGGGGACACAGCGGGGACACAGCAGTGGACACAGAGGGACAGAGCAGGGGACACAGCAGGAGACACAGAGGGACACAGCGGGACACAGCGATGGACACAGGGGGGACACAGCGGGACACAGGGGGGACACAGTGAAGACACATTGGGACACAGCGGGGACACAGCGGGACTCAGCGGGGGACATAGCAGTACACAGCGGGACACAGCGGGTCACAGCAGGGACAGAGCGGGTGACACAGAGGGGTACACAGCGGGACACAGCAGTGGACAAAGCAGGACACAGTGGGGGACACAGCGAGGACACTGCGGGACACTGCGGGAGACACAGCAAGGACACAGCGGGACACAGTGGAACACAGCGGGACATAGCAGTGACACAGCAGGGGACACAGCGGGACACAGCCGGGGACACAGCGGGACACAGCGGGGGAGACAGGGAGGACACAGCGGGACAAAGCCGGTGACACAGCGGGACACAGCGAGGGACACAGCGTCGATAGAGCGGGGACACAGCGGGGTACACAGCTGGGGACACAACGGGACACAGTGGGGGACATAGCGGGACACAACGGGACACAGCGGGACACAGCGGGGCACAGCGGGGACAAAGCGGGAGACACAGCAGGGAACAGAGCAGGACACAGCGGGGGACACAGCGAGGACACAGCGGGACACAGCGGGGACACAGCGGGGACTCAGCGGGGGACACAGCGGGGGACAAACGGGACAC
>NW_012322443.1:0-1561 GCF_000151885.1 Dipodomys ordii
GCTGTCTCCCGCTTTGTCCACGCTTTGTCCCCGCTGAGTCCCGCTGTGTCCCGCTCTGTCCCCCACTGTGTCCCCCGCTGAGTCCTCTATGTGTCGCCGCTGTGTCCCGCTGTGTCCTCGCTGTGTCCCCTGCTGTCTCCCACTTTGTCCCACGCTGTGTCCCGCTGTGTCCCGCTGTTTCCTCGCTGTGTCCCCTGCTGTGTCCTGCTGTGTTCCCGCTGTGTCCCAAGCTGTGTCCCGCTGTGTCCCACTGTGTGCCCCGCTGTGTCCCACTATGTTCCCGCAGTGTCCCCGCTGTGTTCCCCGCTGTGTCCCGCTGTGTCCCCCGCTGTGTCCCGCTGTGTCTACTGCTGTGTCCCGCTGTGTCCCCCTGTGTCTCGCTGTGTCACGCTGTGTCCTCGATGTTTCCCACGCTGTGTTCTGCTGTGTGCTCGCTGTGTCCCCCGCTGTGTCCCGTTGTGTCCCCAGCTGTGTACCCCGCTGTGTCCTGCTGTGTCCCCGCTGTATCGACGTTGTATCCCGCTTGGTCCCGCTGTGTCCTCGCTGTGTTCCCCGCTGTGTCCTGCTGTTTACCCCTCTGTGTCCCCCGCTGTGTCCCGCTGTGTCCCGCTGTGTACTGTTGTGTCCCCCGCTGAGTCCCGCTGTATCCCCGCTGTGTCCCAATATGTCCTCGCTGTGTCCCGCGCTGGGTCCCGCTGTGTCCCCGCTATGTCCCAATGTGTCCTCGCTGTTTCCCATGCTGTGTTCTGCTGTGTCCTCGCTGTGTCCCCCGCTGTGTCCCACTGTGTCCCACTGTCTCCCCTGCTGTGTCTCTATGTGTCCCACACTTTGTCCCCCTGTGTCCCCGCAGTTTCCCCGCTGTGTCCCGCTGTTTCCCACTGTGTTCTGTGGTGTCCCGCTTTGTCCCCCGCTGTGTCTCCCAGTGAGTCGCCGCTGTGTCCCCGCTTTGTCCCGCTGAGTCCTCCATGTGTCCCCCACTGTGTTCCGCTGTGTCTCCCGCTGTGTCCCGCTGTATCCACTCCTTGGTCCCGGTTGTGTCCCGCTGTGTCCCGCTATGTCCGGCTGTGTCCTCACTGTGTCCCACTCTGTGTTCCGCTGTGTCCTCGCTGTGTCCCCCGCTGTGTCCCCCGCTGTGCCCTGCAGTGTCCCGCTCTGTCCCGCTGTGTCCTCGCTGTGTCCCGCTGTGTCCCCGCTGTGTCCCCGCTGTCTCCAGCTTTGTCCCTTGCTGTGTCTCACGCTTTGTCCCCGCTGTGTCCCACTGCGTCCCGCTGTGTCCCGCTGTGCCCCCACTGTGCCCCGTTGTGTCCACAGCTTTGTACCATGCTGTGTAACGCTGTGTCTCCGCTGTATCGACGCTGTGTCCCGCTGGGTCCCACTGTGTCCTCGCTGTGTTCCCCGCTGTGTTCAGCTGTTTCCCCCACTGTGTCCCCCTCTGTGTCCTGCTGTGTCCCCCGCCGTGTCCCGCTGTGTCCCGCTGCATCCCCGCAGTGTCCGCTGTGTCCCTCTTTGTCCCCACTGTGTCCCGCAGTGACCCCGCTGTGTCCCACTGTGTCCCCCGCTG
>NW_012322444.1:0-1561 GCF_000151885.1 Dipodomys ordii
CGCTGTGTCCCCCGCTGTGTCCAGCTGTGTCCCCCGCTGTGTCCCGCTGTGTCCCCGCAGGGTCACCCCTGTTTCCCGCTGTGTCCCACTGTGTTCCGTGGTGTCCTGCTTTGTCCCCCGCTGAGTCCCCGCTGTGTCCCCGCTGTGTCCTGCTGTGTCCTCGCTGTGTCCCCCGCTGTCTCCCGCTCTGTTCCCCACTGTGTCTCACCCTTTGCCCCGCTGTGTCCCACTGTGTCCCGCTGTGTCCCTCTGTGTCCCCCACTGTGTCCCTTTGTTTCCCCAGCCGTGTACCCCGCTGTGTCCCCGCTGTGTCCTGCTGTGTCCTCGCTGTGTCCCCCGCTGTCTCCCGCTCTGTTCCCCACTGTGTCTCACCCTTTGCCCCGCTGTGTCCCACTGTGTCCCGCTGTGTCCCTCTGTGTCCCCCACTGTGTCCCTTTGTTTCCCCAGCCGTGTACCCCGCTGTGTAACGCTGTGTCGCTGCTGTATCGACGCTGTGTCCTGCTGGGTCCCGCTGGGTCCTCGGTGTGTTCCCCGTTGTGTCCCGCTGTGTCCCCCGCTGTGTCCCCCGCTGTGTCCTGCTGTGGCCCCGCTGTGTCCCGTTGTGTCCCGCTGTGTCCCCCGCTGTGTCCCTGCTGTGTCCCTGCTGTGTCCCTGCTGTGTCCCCACTGTGTCCCACTGTGTCCCCCTGTGTCCTCGCTGTGTCCCACGCTGTGTCCCGTTGTGTCCCCCGCTGTGTCCCCCGGTGAGTCCACACTGTGTCATGCTGTGTCCCCCACTGTGTCCCGCTGTGTCCCGCTGTGTCCTCACTGTGTCCCACGCTGTGTTCCGCTGGGTCCTCGCTGTGTCCCCCGATGTGTCCCGTTGTGTCCCCAGCTGTGTACACCACTGTGTCCCGCTGTGTCTCCGCTGTATCGACGCTGTATCCCGCTGGGTCCCGCTGTGTCCTCGCTGTGTTCCCCACTGTGTCCTTGCTGTGTACCCCGCTGTGTCCCGCTGTGTCCCCCGCTGTGTCCTGCTGTGTCCCGCTGTGTCCCGCTGTGTCCCTGCTGTGACCCTCAGTGTCCCGGTGTGTCCCCGCTGTGTCCCGCTGTGTCCTCGCTGTGTCCCACGCTGTATTCCGCTGGGTCCTCGCTGTGTCCCCCGATGTGTCCCGTTGTGTCCCCAGCTGTGTACCCCGCTGTGTCCCGCTGTGTTTTCGCTGAATCGACGCTGTGTCCCGCTGGGTCACAATGTGTCCTCGCTGTGTTCCACGCTGTGTCCCGCTGTGTACCCCTCTGTGTCCCCTCTGTGTCACGCTGTGTCCCCCGCTGTGTCCCGCTGTGTTCCGCTGTGTCCCCGCTGTGTCCCTGCTGTGCCCCGCTGTGTACTGCTGTGTCCCTGCGGAGTCCCTCTGTGTCCCCGCTCTGTCCCGCTGTGTCCCCGCTCTATCAACGCTGTGTCCCGCTGGGTCCCGCTGTGTCCTCGCTGTGTTCCCTGCTGTGTCCCGCTGTGTATCCCTCTGTGTCCCCTCTGTGTCCCGCTGTGACCCCTCTGTGTCCAAGCTGTGTCCCGCTGTGTTCCC
>NW_012322445.1:0-1561 GCF_000151885.1 Dipodomys ordii
AGCGGGACACAGTGGGGGACACAGCGGAACACAGTGGGGGACAAAGCGTGCAACACAGCGAGACACAGCGGGGACAAAGCTAGACACAGCGGGGTACAAAGCGGGAAACAGCGGGGACACAGCGGGGACACAGCGGGACACAGCGTCGGTACAGCGGGAACACAGTGGGACACAGCGGGGACACAACGAGGACACAGATGGACACAGAGGGGGACAAAGGGAGGACACAGCGGGACACAGCGGGGGACACAGCGGAACACAGCAGTACACAGCGGGACACAGCGGGACATAGCGGGGGACACAGCGGAACCCAGCAGTACACAGTGGGACACAGCGGGACACAGCAGGGGACATAGCGGGACACAGAGGGGGACACAGAGGGGTACACACCGGGACACAGCAGGGAACACAGCGGAACACAGTGGGGGACAGAGCGTGCAATACAACGAGACACAGCGGCGACAAAACTGGACACAACGGGGTACAAAGCGGGAAACAGCGGGGACACAGCGGGGACACAGCGGGACACAGCGTCGATACAGCGGGGACACAGTGGGACACAGCGGGTACACAGCTGGGGACACAAAGGGACACACCGGGGGACACAGCGAGGACACAGCAGAACACAGCGTGGGACACAGCGAGGACACAGCGGAACACATTGGGACACAGTGGGACACAGCAGGGACACAGCAGTAGACACAGCGGGACACAGCGGGGGACACAGTGGGACACAGTGGGGACACAGCGGGGACTCACCGGGGGACACAGCTGGGGACAAAGCGGGACACCACGGTACACTGCGGGACACAGCGGCGACACTGCGGGAACATGGCAGGACACAGCACGGTACACAGCAGACACAGTGGGACACAGCGGGGGATAAAGCAGGGACACAGCAGGACACAGCGCGGGACAGATCGAGGACACAGCGGGACACAGCGGGACACAGCGA
The DNA here is from genome assembly GCF_000151885.1 of Dipodomys ordii. NCBI lineage: Eukaryota > Metazoa > Chordata > Mammalia > Rodentia > Heteromyidae > Dipodomys > Dipodomys ordii. The sequence continues at coordinate 956 of NW_012322445.1, forward strand.
TGGACAAAGCGGGAGACAGTGGGGGACACAGCGAGGACAAATCAGGACACAACGGGACACAGCGCCGATACAGCGGGGACACAGTGGGACACAGCGGGTTACACATCTGGGGACACAAAGGGACACATCGGGGGACACAGCGGGACACAGCGGGGAACACAGCGGGAGACACAACGAGGACACAGCGGGACCCAGCGGGACACAGCGTCGATACAACGGGGACACAGCGGGACACAGCGAGACACAGCGGGGGGCACAGCGGGACACAGCGGGGGACACAGTGGGCGACACAGCAAGGACACAGCGGGACAATGCGGGGAAAATGCGGGACACAACGGGGACACAGCAGTGGACACAGTGGGACACAGCTGGGTACACAGCGGGACACAGCGGGGGACACAGCGGGGGACACAGCGGGACACAGCCGGACACAGCGGGAGACACAGTTGGGACACAGCGGGACAAAGCAGGGACACAGGGGGACTCAGCGTGGGACACAGCAGTACACAGAGGGACACAGCGGGAGACAGCGGGACACAGAGGGGGACACAGAAGGGTACACAGTGGGACACAGTGGGGAACACAGCAGGACACAGCGGGACACAG
>NW_012322446.1:0-1561 GCF_000151885.1 Dipodomys ordii
GCAGAAGCATAAGATTATGCATAAGTTCAAGCTCATTCATATGGAGATGCAGAAGTAGAAGCATAGTATCAGAAGAAGCAGATGCTGATGTAGAAGCAGAAGTAGGAGAAGTAGAAGGATAATGAGGAGATGCAGAATCATAAGGAGAAGCAGAATCTGTATGATTTTCTGATTGTGATGTAGGAGAAGCACAAGATGCAGAAGCAGGAGAATCTGTAAGAGAAGTTGAAGAAGAAGTTGTAACAGAAGCAGGAGAAGCAGGATAAATTAAGAAGCTGAAGCATTTGTAGCAGAAGCTAAAGAAACAGAAGAAGCATAAGTAGCAGAAGCAAAAGCAGAAGTAGAAGCAGAAGAACGAGAAGGAGAAAGAGAAATATAAGGAGATGCAGAAGGAGAAGCAGAAGCAGAAGGAGAAGCAGAAGTAGGAGAAGGAGAAGGAAGAGCAGCAGAAGCAATAGGAGAAGCAGAAGGAGAAGCAGAAGCAGAAGGAGAAGCAGAAAGAGAAGCAGAAGAAGCAGGAATAGCAGAAGCAAAAGAAAGAGAAGATGAAGAAGAAGAAGAAGAAGAAGAAGAAGAAGAAGAAGAAGAAGAAGAAGAAGAAGAAGAAGAAGAAGAAGAAGAAGAAGAAGAAGAAGAAGAAGAACAAGAAGAAGGAGAAGTGAAGAAGTAGAAGTATATGTAGTTGTAGATGTTGTAGATGATTAGGGAAGGAGAAGAAGGAGAAGTAGGAGAAGAAGAAGAAGAAGGGAGAAGAAGAAGAAGAAGAAGAAGAAGAAGAAGAAGAAGAAGAAGAAGAAGAAGAAGAAGAAGAAGAAGAAGAAGAAGAAGAAGAAGAAGGAGAAGCATAAGGAGAAGCATAAGGAGAAGCATAAGGAGAAGCAGTAGAAGCAGAAGAAGCAGAAGCAGGAGAAGGAGAAGATAAAGAATAAGCAAAAGAAGCAGAAGCAGAAGCAGTGGGGAAAGCAGAAGAAGGAGAAGGAGAAGGAACAGCAGAAGGAGAAGCAGAAGCAGAAATAGAATCAGAAACAAAAGTAGAACAAGAAGGAGAAGCAGGAGAATCAGAAGAAGCAGAAGAAGAAGAAGCAGAAGAAACAGAAGCAAAAGAAACAGAAGAAGGAGAAGACCAGAAGCAGAAGCAGAAGGAGAAGCAGAAGCAGAAGGAGAAGCGGAAAGAGAAGCAGGAAAAGCAAAATAAGCAGGAGAAGCAGAAGCAGAAGAAACAGGAGAAGCCGAAGAAGCAGAAGCAGAATCTGAAGCAGAAGGAGAAACAGAAGAAGCACAATCTGAAGCAGAAGCAGAAGAAACAGAAATAGTAGAATAAGCAGAAGCAGAAGCACCAGGAGAAGCAGAAGAAGAAGAAGGAGAAGGCGAAAGAGAAGGCTTAGGAGTAGGAGAAGCAAAAGGATAAGCAGAAGCAGAAAGAGACGCAGAAGGAGAAGAAGGACGAGAAGTAGGAGAAGCAGGAGAAGCAGAAGAAACAGAAGACGCATAAGCAGAATGAGAATCAGAAGGAGAAATTGAAGCAGAAGCAGAAGGAGAAGCAGAAGCAGAAGCAGAATGT
>NW_012322447.1:0-1561 GCF_000151885.1 Dipodomys ordii
AGAAGGGGAAGAAGCAGAAGCAGAAGTAGAAGCAGAAACAGAAGGAAAAGCAGAAAGAGAAGCAGGAGAAGCAGAAGAAGCAGCAGAAGAAGAAGCAGAAGCAGAAGAAGCCGAAAAAGCAAAAGCAGAACTGAAGCAGAAGGAGAAGCAGGAGAAGCAGAAGAAGCAGAATCTGGAGAAGCAGAAGGAGAAGCAGAAGCAGAAAGAGAAGCAAAAGCAGAAGGAGAAGCAGAAGAAACAGAAGAAGCAGAGGCAGTATCAGAAGAAGCAGAAGATTCAGAAGCAGAAGGAGAAGCAGAAGGAAAAGCAGAAGAACTAGAAGGAGAAGGAGAAGGAGAAACAGGAGTAGAAGCAGAAAGAGAAGCAGAAGAAGGAGCAGTAGAAAGAAAAGCGGCAGGAGAAAAAGAAAGAGCAGCAGAAGGAGAAGCAGGAAATGCAGAAACAGGAGAAGAACAAGCAGAAGAAACAGGAGAAGGACAAGAAGCAGAAGCAGAAGGAGAAGCAGAAAGAGAAGGAGGGGAAGCAGAAGAAGCAGAATCAGGAGAAGCAGAAGCATAAGAATCCGAAGAAGCAGAAGCAGAACCTGAAGCAGAAGGAGAAGCAGGAGAAGCAGAAGAAGCAGAATCTGGAGAAGCAGAATGAGAAGCAGAAGGAGAAGCAGAAGCAGAAAGAGAATCAAAAGCAGAAGGAGAAGCAGAAGAATTAGAAGCAGTAGCAGTTGTAGCAGAAGCAGTAGGAAAAGCAGAAGGAAAAGCAGAAGAACAAGAAGGAGAAGGAGAAACAGAAGGAGAAGCAGAAGGCGAAGCCGAAAGAGAAGCAGGTAAAGCAGAAGAAGAAGCAGAAGGAGAATCAGAAGGAGAAGCAGAAGAAGGAGAAGGAGAATCAGAAGCAGAAGAAGATGCAGAAGGACAAGCAGAAGGAGGTGCAGAACGAGAAGCAGGAGAAGCAGAAGAAGCAGAAGCTGAAGGAGAAGCAGAAGTAGGAGAACGTGAAGGAGGAGAAGCAGAAGGAGAAACAGAAGCAGAATGAGAACCAGAAAGAGAAGCAGGAGAAGGACAAGAAGCAGAAGCAGGAGAAGCCGAAAGGGAAGAAGCAGAAGAAGCAGAAACATTAGCAGAAGGAGAAGCAGAAGCAGAAGGAGAAGCAGCAGAAGAAGTAGAACCAGAAATTCAGGCAGGAGAAACAGAAGAAGCAGAAGCAGAAGGAGAAGCAAAAAGAGAAGCACAAGGAGTTGTAAAAGAAGCAGCAGAAGGAGAAGCAGCAGAAGAAGCAGAAAAACAAGCAGGAGAAGCAGAAGCAGAAAGAGAAGTAGAAGCAGAAGAAGCAGAACCAGAAGAAGAAGCAGTAGAAGCATAAGAAGCAGAAGCAGGAGAAGCAGAAGCAGAAGAAAAAGAAGAAGCATAAGAAGCAGAAATAGAAGCAGAGGGAGAAACAGAAGAAGGAGAAGGAGCAGCAGAAGGTGAAGCAGAAGGAGATGCAGAAGCAGAAAGAGAAGCAGAAACAGAAGGAGAAGTTGGAGAATCAGAAGAAGCAGAGCAGAAAGAGAAGCAGAAGAGGGAGA
>NW_012322448.1:0-1561 GCF_000151885.1 Dipodomys ordii
CAGCGGATACAGATAGGCGCCACAGCGGGACACAGCGGTGACACATCTGGACACATCAGAGTACACAGCGGGACACAGCGGGCACACAGCGGGGACACAGTGGGACACATCGGCGACAGAGCGGGACACAGCGGGACAAATCGCGGCACACAGTGGGACACAGCGGGGACACAGCGGGGGACACAGCGGGACCCAGCGGGGAACACAGCGAGGACACAGCGGGACCCAGCGGTACACAGCGTCGATACAGCGGGGACACAGTGTTACACAGCGTGGTACACAGCTGTGAACACAACGGGACACAGTGGGGGCACAGCGGGACACAGCGGGACACAGTGGGACACAGCGGGGACAAAGCTTGAGACACAGCGGGGTACAGAGCGGGACACAGCGGGGGACACAGTGAGGACACAGCGGGACAAAGCGCTGATACTGCGGGGGACACAGCGGGGGACACAGCGGGGGACACAGCCGGACACAGCGGGACACAACGGGGGAAACAGGGGGGACACAGCGGGACCCAGCGCGGGACACAGCGTGGACACATTGGGACACAGCGGAACACAGCGCGGGACACAGCAGTACACAGCGGGACACAGTGGGTCACAGCGGGGGACACAGAGGGGTAAACAGCGGGACACAGCGGGGAACACAGCGAGGATACAGCGGGACCAAGCGGGACACAGCGTCGATACAGCGGGGACACAGCGGGACACAGCGGGGTACACAGCTGGGTACACAACGGACACAGCGGGGGACACAGCGAGGACACAGCAGAACACAGCGTGGGAAACACCGAGGACACAGCGGGACACAGCGGGACACAGCGAGACACAGCGGGACACAGTGGGGACACAGCAGTAGACACAGCGGGACACAGCGAGGACACAGCGGGGACACAGCGGGGACACAGCGGCACCCAGCAGGACACAGCGGGGCACACAGCGCGACACAGCTTGGGACACAGCGGGAACACAGCAGGACACAGCCGGGGACACAGCGAGGACACAGCGGGACACAGCGGGACACATCGTGGGACAAAGCGGGAGATAGCAGGGGACACAGCGAGGACACAGCGGGACACAGTGGCGACACATAGAGGACTCAGTGGGGGACACAGTGGGGGACAGAGCGGGACACAGCGGGACCCAGCGGGGACAAAGCGTGAGACACAGCAGTGGACAGAGCTGGAGACATAGGCGGACACAGCGAGGACACAGCGGGACACAGCGGGGACACAGAGGTGGCTCAGGGGGGCCACAGCGGGGGACAAAGCGGGACACCACGGAACACAGCGGGACACAGCGTGAAACAGCGGTGAACCTGCGGGGACACAGCGGGACACAGCGGGGAACACAGCGGGACACAGCGGGGACACAGCGGGGACACTGCGGGACCCAGCAGGACACCGCGGGACACAGCAGGACACAGCGGGGGACACAGTGGGACACAGCGGGGTACACAGCAGGACACAGCAGGGACACAGAGGGGACTCAGCAGGAGACATAGCGGGGGACAAATCGGGTCACCACAGGACACAGTGGGACACAGCGGGACACAG
>NW_012322449.1:0-1561 GCF_000151885.1 Dipodomys ordii
GTCCCGCTGTGTCCCGCTGTGTCCACCGCAGGAGTCCCGCTGTATCCAGCTGTGTCCAAGCTGTGTCCCTCTGTGTCTCCGCTATGTCTCCGCTGTGGCCCACTGTGTATCCCACTGTGTCCCCGCTGTCTCCCGCTGTGTCCCCCGCTCTGTCCTCCGCAGTGTCCCGCTCTGTCCCTCGCTGTGTCCCGCTGTGTCCCACTGTGTCCCCGCTGTGTCCTGCTCTTGTCCCGCTGTGTCCTCTCTTGTCACCCTCTGTGTCCATCTGTGTCCCCTGCTGTGTCCCCCGCTGTGTCCCGTTGTGTGCCCATTGTCCTCCAGCGTGTCCCCACTTTCCCCCGCTGTGTTCCCCGCTGTGTCCCGCTGTGTCACCCGCTGAGTCCCCGCTGTGTCCTTCTGTGTCCCCGCTGTGTACCCCGATGTGTCCCGCTGTGACCCTGGCTCTTTCCCCCGCTGTGTTCCGCAATGTCCCCGGCTGTGTCCCGCTGTGTCCCCGCTGTGTACCTCTGTGTCCCGCTGTGTCCCCCGCTGTGTCCTGCTGTGTCCTGCTGTGTCCCGCTATGTCCCCTCCGGTGTCCCACTGTGTCCCGTTGTGTTCTGCTGTGTCCCGCTGTGTCTCTGCTGTTGCCCGCTGTGTATCCCGCTGTGACCCCGCTGTGTCCCGCTGTGTCCCCGGCTCTGTCCCCTGAAGTGTCCCGCTGTGTCCCTCGCTGTGTCCCGCTGTGTCCCACTGTGTCCCCGCTGTGTCATGCTCTTATCCCGCTGTGTCCTCTCTTGTCCCCCTCTGTGTCCCTCTGTGTCCCCCGCTGTGTCCCCGCTGTGTCGCGTTGTGTCCCCATTGTCCCCCGGTGTGTCCCCGCTTTCCCCCGCTGTGATCACTGCTGTGTCCCGCTGTGTCCCGCTGTGTCCCCGGTGTGTCTTCCGCTGTGTCCCGCTGTGTCTCCTGCTGTGTCCCCGCTATGTGCCGCTGTGTCCTGCTGTGTCCCACAGTATTCCCCACTGTGTCAGGCTGTGTCCTCGCATTGTCCCCGCTCTGTCCCGCTGTGTTCCCCGCTGTGTCCAGCTGTTTCCCCACTGTGTCCCGCTGTGTCCCCCACTGTCCCGCTGTGTCCTGCTGTGTCCAGCTATGTCCCGCTATGTCCCGTTGTGTCCTCGATTTGTCCCCGCTGTGTCCCGCTGTGTACCCTGCTGTGTCCAGCTATGTCCCCGCTGTGTTCCGCTGGGCCGACTGTATTCTCCCTGTGTATCCCGCTGTGTCCAGCTGTGTCCCCACTGTGTCCCGCTGTGTCCCCGGCTGTGACCCGCTGTGTCCCGCTGTGTCCCCCACTGTGTCCCCTGCTGTGTCCTGCTGTGTACCAAGCTGTGTCCAGCTGTGTCCCTCTGTGTCCCTGGATGAGTAACGCTGTGTCCCCCGCTGTGTCCCCGCTGTGTCCCCCGCTGTGTCCCTGCTGTGTCCCGCTGTGTCCTGCTGTGTCCCTCTGTGTCACCCACTGTGTCCCCCGCTGTGTTCTGCTGTTTCCCGCTGTGTCCCGCTGTTTCCCCCGCTGGTCACATTGTGTGA
>NW_012322450.1:0-1561 GCF_000151885.1 Dipodomys ordii
AGTAGGAGAAACAGAAGGATAAGCAGAAGCAGAAAGAGAAGGAGAAGGAGAAGCAGGAGAAGCAGAAGAAGCAGAAGCAGGAGAAGCAGAAGCAGAATGAAAAGCAGAAGAAGGAGAAATTGAAACAGAAGAAGATGCAGAAGGAGAAGCAGAAGCAGTAGTAGAAGCAGAAGAAGGAGAAGCAGAAGGAGAAGCATAAAGAGAAACAGAAGGAGAAGCAGGAGAAGCAGAAGCAGGAGAAGCAGAATCAGAAGAAATAGAAGAAGGAGAAGAAGCAGAAGCAGAAAGAGAAGCAGAAACAGAAGGAGAAGCAGAAATAGAAGCAGAAGAAGCCGAAGAAGCAAAAGCAGAACCTAAAGCAGAAGGAGAAGCAGGAGAAGCAGAAGAAGCAGAATCTGGAGACGAAGAAGGAGAACCAGAAGGAGAAGCAGAAGCAGAAAGAGAAGCAAAAGCAGAAGGAGAAGCAGAAGAAACAGAAGAAGCAGAATCAGTAGCAGAAGAAGCTGAAGATGCAGAAGCAGAAAGAGAAGCAGAAGGAATAGCAGAAGAACGAGAAGGAGAAATAGAAGGAGAAGCAGAAGGAGAAGCAGGAAAAGCAGAAGAAACAGAAGCAGACGGAGAAGCAGAAGAAGGAGAAGGAGAAGCCAGAGCAGAAGAAGAAGCAGAAGGAAAAGCACAAGCAGAAGGAGATGCAGAAGGAGAAGTAGGAAATGCAGAAGACACAGAAGCAGAAGGAGAAGAAGAAGGAGAAGAATCAGAATCAGAAGAAGCAGAAATAGAAAGAGAAGCCGACGAAGAGAAGCAGAACGAGAAGCAGGAGAAGCAGAAGAAGCAGAAGCGGGAGAAGCAGAAGAAGAAGAAACAGAAGAAGGTGAAGGAGCAGAAGCAGGAGAAGCAGAAGGAGAAGCAGAAAGAGAAGCAGGAAAAGCAGAAGAAGCAGAAGCAGGAGAAGCAGAAGGAGAAGAAACAGGAGAAGGACAAGAAGCAGAAAGAGGAGCAGTAGAAGCAGAAGAGGCAGGAAAAGCAGAAGCAGAAGAAAGAGAAGAAGAAGAAGACGAAGAAGAAGAAGAAAAAGAAGCAGCAGCATAAGGAGAAGCATAAGGAGAAGCATAAGGAGAAGTATAAGGAGAAGCAGTAGAAGCAGAAGAAGCAGAAGCAGGAGAAGCTGAAGCAGAAGAAAAAGAATAAGCATAAGAAGCAGAAGCAGAAGCAGTGAGAGAAGCAGAAGAAGGAGAAGGAGAAGGAGCAGCAGAAGCAGAAAGAGAAGCAGAAACAGAAGGAGAACAAGAAGGAGAAGCAGGAGAATCAGAAGAAGCAGAAAGAGAAGGAGAAGAAGGAGAAGCAGAAGTAGAATCCGAAGAAACAGAAGAAGAAGAAGCAGAAGAAACAGAAGCAAAAGAAACAGAAGAAGGAGAAGAGCAGAAGCAGAAGGAGAAGCAGAAGCAGAAGGAGAAGCAGAAAGAGAAGCAGGAGAACCAGAAGAAGCAGGAGAAGCAGAAGCAGAAGAAACAGGAGAAGCCGAAGAAGCAGAAGCAGAATCTGAAGCAGAAGGAGAAACTGA
>NW_012322451.1:0-1561 GCF_000151885.1 Dipodomys ordii
TTGTCCCGCTGTGTCCCGCTGTGTACTGTTGTGTTCCCCGATGAGTCCCGCTGTGTCCCAGCTGTGTCCCGCTGTGTCCCACCTATGTCCCCTGCTGTGTCCCGCTGTGTCCCCCACTGTGTCCCTCGCTGTGTCCCGCTGTGTCCTCCGCTGTGCCCTGCTGTGTCCACTGCTGTGTCCCCGTTGTTTCCCGCTGTTTCCCCCCTGTGTCCCGCTCTGTCCTCGCTCTGTCCCCCGCTGTGTCCCGCTTTGTCCACGCTGTGTCCCCCGCTGTGTCCCGCTGTGTCCCCCGCTGTGTCCCGCTTTGTCCCGCTGTGTCCCTGCTGGGACCCGCTGTGTCCCGCTGTGTCCCCGGCTGTGTCCTGCTGTGTCCTGCTGTGTCCTGCTGTGTCCCTGCTGTGACCCTCAGTGTCCAGGTGTGTCCCCGCTGTGGCCCCGCTGTGTCCCGCTGTGTATACCCCGCTGTGTCCAGCTTTGTCCCCGCTGTGTCTCGCTGTGTCCCACGCTCTGTCCCCCACTGTGTTCTGCTCTGTCCCCCAGCTGTGTCCCGCTGTGTCATGCTGTGTCCCACGCTGTGTCCCGCTGTGTCCCCTCAGGGTCACCGCTGTTTCCCGCTGTGTACTGCTGTGTTCCGTGGTGTCCCGCTTTGTCACCCCGCTGTATCCCAGCTGTGTCCCCGCTGTGTCCCGCTGTGTCCTCGCTGTGTCCCTCGCTGTCTCCCGCTTTGTTTCACGCTTTGTCCCCGCTGTGTCCCACTGTGTCCCACTGTGTCCCGCTGTGTCCCCCACTGTGTCCCTTTGTGTCCCCAGCTGTGTACCCCGCTGTGTCCCCAGCTGTGTCCCCGCTCTGTCCTGCTGTGTCCTCGCTGTGTTCCCCGTTGTGTCCCGCTGTGTCCCCCGATGTGTCCACCTCTGTGTCCTGCTGTGTCCCACGCTGTGTCCCGTTGTGTCCCGCTGTGTCCCCCGCTGTGTCCCTGCTGTGTCCCTGCTGTGTCCCCGCTGTGTCCCGCTGTGTTCCGCGGTGCCCTCGCTGTGTCCCCTGCTGTGTCTCGTTGTGTCCCCAGCTGTGTACCCTGCTGTGTCCCGCTGTGTCCCTGCTGTATCGACGCTGTGTCCCGCTGTGTCCCGCTGTGTCCTCGCCTTGTCCCGCGCTGTGTCTCGCTGTGTCCTCCGCTGTGTCCCGCTGTGTCTACTGCTGTGTCCCTGCTGTGTCCCGCTGTGTCCCGCTGTGTCCCGCTGTGTCCCGCTGTGTCCTCGCTGTGTCCCACGCTGTGTTCCGCTGTGTCTTCGCTGTGTCCCCCGATGTGTCCCTATGTGTCCCCAGCTGTGTAACCCGCTGTGTCCCGCTGTGTCCCCTCAATATCGACGCTGTGTACCGCTGGGTCCCGCTGTGTCCTCGCTGTGTTCCCCGCTGTGTCCCGCTGTGTCCCGCTCTGTCCCTGCTGTATCAACCCTGTGTCCCGCTGTGTCTCCCCCTGTGTCCCGCTGTGACCCCCCGCTGTGACCCTGCTTTTGTCCCCGGTGTGTCCCAATGTGTCCCTCGCCTGAGTCCCGCTCTGTCC
>NW_012322452.1:0-1561 GCF_000151885.1 Dipodomys ordii
TTCTACTGCTTCTCTTTCTGCCTCTCATTCTGCTTCTACTTCTCCATCTGCTTCTCCTATAGCTTCTGCAGACTCTTCCTTCTCCTTCTCGTACTTCTACTTCTCCATCTGCATCTGCTTCGTCTGCTTCTCCTGCTTCTCCTTCTTCTTCAGGTTATGCTTCTGCTTCTTCGAATTCTTATAATCTGCTTCTCCTGCTTCTGCTTCTTCTGCTTCCCCTCCTTCTCTTTCTGCTTCTCCTTCTGTTTCTGCTTCTCCTTCTGCTTCTGCTTCTTGTCCTTCTCCTGTTTCTTCTGCTTCTGCTTCTCCTGTTTCTGCATCTCCTGCTTCTCCTTCTGCTGCTCTTTCTGCTTCTCCTGCTGCTTTTCTTTCTCCTGCTCCTTCTTCTGCTTCTCTTTCTGCTTCTCCTTCTGTTTCTCCTTTTCCTTCTCGTTCTTCTGCTTTTCCTTCTGCTTCTCCTTCTGCTTCTGCATCTTCTGCTTCTCCTGCTACTGCCTCTGCTTCTTCTGTTTCTTCTGCTTCTCCTTCTGCTTTTGCTTCTCTTTCTGCTTCTGCTTCTCCTTCTGCTTCTCCAGATTCTGCTTCTTCTGCTTCTCCTGCTTCTCCTTCTGCTTCAGATTCTGCTTCTGCTTCTTCGGCTTCTTCTGCTTCTGCTTCTCCTGCTGCTGCTTCTTCTGCTTCTCCTGCTTCTCTTTCTGCTTTTCCTTCTGTTTCGGCTTCTCCTTCTGCTTCTGCTTCTTCTCCTTCTGTTTCTTCTGCTTCTGCTTCTCCAACTTCTGCTTCTCCTGCTTCTCGTTCTGCTTCTCTTTCTGCTTCGCTTTCTGCTTCTCCTTCTCCTTCTACTGCTTCTCCTTCTGCTTCTCCTTCTGCTTCTGCTTCAATTTCTCCTTCTGCTGCTCATTCTGCTTCTGCGTCTTCTGTTTCCTCTGCTTCTGCTTCTCCTGCTTCTCCTACTTCTCGTGCTGCTTCTCCTTCTGCGTCTCTTTCTGCTTCTGCTTATCCTTTTGCTTCTCCTACTCCTAATCTTTCTCTTTCGCCTTCTCCGTCTTCTTCTTCTGCTTCTCCTGCTGCTTCTGCTTCTGCTTATTCTACTATTTCTGTTTCTTCTGCTTCTGCTTCAGATTGTGCCTCTTCTGTTTCTCCTGCTTCAGATTCTGCTTCTGCTTCTTCGGCTTCTCCTGTTTCTTCTGCTTCTGCTTCTCCTGCTTCTTCTGCTAATCCTGCTTCTCTTTCTGCTTCTCCTCTGCCTCTGCTTCTCCTTCTGCTTCTGCTTCTGCTCTTCTCTTTCTTCTGTTTCTTTTGCTTCTGTTTCTTCTGCTTCTTCTTCTTCTGTTTCTTCTGATTCTACTTCTGCTTCTCCTTCTTCTCCTCTTTCTGCTTCTACTTCTGCTTCTTCTGATTCTCCTGCTTCTCCTTCTTGTTCTCCTTCTGTTTCTGCTTCTCTTTCTGCTTCTGCTTCTCCTTCTGCTGCTCCTTCTCCTTCTCCTTCTTCTGCTTCTCCCACTGCTTCTGCTTCTGCTTCTTATGCTAATTCTTTTTCTTCTGCTTCTGCTTCTCCTTC
>NW_012322453.1:0-1561 GCF_000151885.1 Dipodomys ordii
GCAGAGCAGAAGGAGAAGCAGAAACAGAAGGAGAAGCAGAACGAGAAGGAGGGGAAGCAGAAGAAGCAGCAGCAGGAGAAGCAGAAGCATAAGAATCCGTAGAAGCAGAAGCAGAAACTGAAGCAGAAGGAGAAGCAGGAGAAGCAGAAGAAGCAGAATCTGGAGAAGCAGAATGAGAAGCTGAAGGAGAAGCAGAAGCGGAAAGAGAATCAAAAGCAGAAGGAGAAGCAGAAGAAACAGAAGAAGCAGAAGCAGTAGCAGTTGCAGCAGAAGCAGAAGGAAAAGCAGAAGAACGAGAAGGAGAAGGAAAAGCAGAAGCAGAAGCAGAAGGAGAATAAGAAGGAGAAGCTGAAGAAGCAGAAGGAGAAGCAGAAGAAGCAGAAGCAGAAGAATCAGCAGAAGGAGAAGAAGAAGCAGAAGAAGATGCAGAAGGAGAAGCAGAAGAAGCAGACGCAGAAGAAGAAGTAGAACTAGGAGAAGGAGAAGGAAGAGCAGCACAAGGAATAGGAGAAGCAGAAGGAGAAGCAGAAGCAGAATGAGAAGCAGAAAGAGAAGTAGTAGAAGCAGAAGAAGCAATAAAACAGAAGCAGAAGAAAGAGAAGAAGAAGAAGAAGAAGAAGAAGAAGAAGAAGAAGAAGAAGAAGAAGAAGAAGAAGAAGAAGAAGAAGAAGAAGAAGAAGAAGGAGAAGCAGAAGGAGAAGCAGAAGGAGAAGCATTAGAAGCAGAAGAAGCAGAAGCAGGAGAAGCAGAAGAAGCAGCAGCAGGAGAAGCAGAAGCCGAAGAAGCCGAAGAAGCAGAAGCAGAACCTGAAACAGAAAGAGAAGCAGGAGAAGCAGAAGAAGCAGAATCTGGAGAAGAAGGAGAACCAGAAGGAGAAGCAGAAGCAGAAAGAGAAGCAAAAGCAGAAGGAGAAGCACAAAGAGAAGCAGAAGAAACAGAAGAAGCAGATGCAGTAGCAGAAGAAGCAGAAGATGCAGAAGCAGAAGGAGAAGCACAGGGAATAGCAGAAGAACGAGAAGGAGAAGGAGAAACAGAAGGAGAAGCAGAAAGAGAAGCAGAAGGAGCAGGAGACGGAAAAGTAGCCGGAGAAGCAGAAAGAGCAGCAGAAGGAGAAGCAGGAGATGCAGAAACAGGAGAAGCAGAAGTAGAAGAATCAGGAGAAGGACAAGAAGCAGAAACAGAAGGAGAAGCAGAAACAGCAATAGAAGCAGAACGAGAAGGAGGGGAAGCAGAAGAAGCAGAAGCAGGAGAAGCAGAAGCATAAGAATCCGAAGAAGCAGAAGCAGAACCTCAAGCAGAAGCAGAAGCAGGAGAAGCAGAAGAAGCAGAATCTGGAGAAGCAGAAGGAGAAGCAGAAGGAGAAGCAGAAGCAGAAAGAGAATCAAAAGCAGAAGGAGAAGCAGAAGAAACAGAATAAGTAGAAGCAGTATCAGTTGTAGCTGAAGCAGAAGAAGCCGAAGGAAAAGCAGAACAAGAAGTAGAAGGAGAAACAGAAGGAGCAGCAGAAGAAGGAGAAGGAGAAGCAGAAGCAGAAGAAGATGCAGAAGGAGAAGCAGGAAAA
>NW_012322454.1:0-1561 GCF_000151885.1 Dipodomys ordii
GAGAAAAAACAGTCTACGAAATCAGGAAAGTTTGTCCAAGTCAAAAAGAGGAAAACAAGACAAGAAAAATTCTAGGATTGAGCATGGGTCTAACAATAGTCTGAAGAAGAGAATCAATTATTTAAGAGAGTTGTTATTCTAAATATAATAATATAATGACATGCATGGTAAAATAGAACCTGATTATAAGCCATGAACTCTGCATGGGGAGTTCAAGAAAATCATTCTTGCACAGTGTCTTGATACATAGGAATGGAGAAAACAAATATTCTGTAAAATGATAAAAATCTTATGAAGTTCAATAACCTACAAATGTTATGATCAAGGAATGCAAAGTATCAGAAACAAGGTAGCAGTGAATTGGATAGTGAAATTGGAGAGATGAAAATGACCAGATAGATTGGTGTTATGGCACTTTCTTAATATGCACAGGGCCCTGGGTTCAATTCCCAGCACTGAAAATGAAGGAAGGAAAGAGACCAAGAAAGATTTGCGAGGCGGGCCTAACACCATCATAGAAATTTTATGCTCTAGGCCAGGATTTCATACTGTTAATTACACACTATTACTGCATGGGATATTTTAAAAGTACAGTTGTTCATTTCTCAGCCATTTTTATTTGAGAGGGTACATATGTATCAACTTCAGCTGATATGACTTGGGGGCACCAGTAAAGCACCCAGAATAGAGATATCATGGTAGCACATATGACTCTAGAACTTGCAAAAAGGTCTGTGAGCCTTTTATTTCTGCAGAAAAATAAATGCCCATGGTATGTTAGCCTAAGTATGGATATAGATTAGTCTGAGTTTAAGTGTACCAATTTACTTTGGGTAAATTACCTACCTCTCTTTAAGCCTCCGTTTCCTATTTTGGACACGGGAACCAATGAGACTACAGTGCGAGAGTGTTCATAAAGTGTTTTCTGGCTATGAATTTTTAAAATTTACTATAACTACTGTTAGTTGACTCGTTTATATCGTGTAAATTTGCACCTGATGATGAGGTGCTGATGAGCAAAGCAGCAGAAAATGAAGTGTCCTGTCTTAGGTGTCTTGGGTACATGATGTCATTCCCTACACTCCAAAATTTGTGAAGTCACAATTGGACAACAAGGCAGTATTAAAATTTTTCTCTATAGAGCCTTAGCATTTTTCAATATCAGAGGGACTCTGGAAATATGAAAAAATAAAATAGAGAAACTAGGGCTGGGAAGGTGGATCAGTGGTAAAGTGCTTGCCTTCCATGCATGAGGTCCTTGGTTCGATTCCTCAGCACCACATAAGCAGAAAAAGCCGGAAGTGGGGCTGAGGCTCAAGTGGTAGAGTGCTAGTCTACAGCTGAAAAGCTGAAGGACAGTGCTCAGGCCCAGAGATCAGGATCCATGGCAAACAAATACAAAAAACAAAAAAAGGAAGAAACCACAACACTCCTTTTAAGCTGGCTTATTGTTAGTCCTTTTGACCTATGATGAAAAATTACCAGACACTGAATTGGTTATAAACAACAAATTTATTTCTACATTCTGGAGGCTGGAAGTCCAAGATTGCATTGCCAGCAT
>NW_012322455.1:0-1560 GCF_000151885.1 Dipodomys ordii
GTCCCACTGTGTACCCCGCTGTGTTCCGCTTTGTCTTGCTGTGATCCCAGCTGTGTCCCTGCTGTGTCCCCACTGTGTCCTGCTGTATACTGCTGTGTCCCCCGCTGAGTCCCGCTGTGTTCCCACTGTGTCACGCTGTTTCTGCCCTGTGTCCCTTGCTGTGTCCCACTGTGTCCCGCTGTGTACCTGCTGTGTCCCCCGCTGTGACTCGCTGTGTCCCTTGCTGTGTCCCGCTTTGTCCCCGCTGTGTCCCCCTCTGTGTCCCGCTGTGTCCCGCTGTGTACCCCACTGAGTCCCACTGTGTCCCCACTGTGTCCTTCTGTGTCACCCCTGTGTCCCTCGCTGTGTCCCACTGTGTCCCGCTGTGTCCCTCACTGGTCCCGCTGTATCTACTGCTGTGTGCCCCGCTGAGTAACAAGTGTCCCCACTGTGTCCCGCTTTGTCCCCCCTGTGTACCTCCCTGTGTCACACTGTGTCCCGTGGTGTCCCCCGCTGTGTCCCCAGCTGTGTCCCGCTGTGTCCCCCGCTGTGTCCCGCTGTGTCCACTGCTGTGTCCTCGCTGTGTCCCGCTTTTCCCCCCGCAGTGTCCTGCTGTGTCCTAGCTGTGTCTCCTGCTGTGTCCCGCTGTGTCCTGGCTGTATCCCCCGCTGTGTCCTGCTGTGTTCCCCGCTGTGTCCTGCTGTGTCCCGCTGTGTCCCGCTGTGTCCCTGCTGTGACCCTCAGTGTCCCGGTGTGTCCCCGCTGTGTCCCGCTGTGTCCTCGCTGTGTCCCATGCTGTGTACCGCTGGGTCCTCCCTGTGTCCCCCGTTGTGTCCCGTTGTGTCCCCAGCTGTGTACCCCGCTGTGTCCCACTGTGTACTGCTGTGTCCCCACTGCGTCCTGCTGTGTCCCCGCTTTGTCCCGCTGTTTCCCCGCTGTATCGACACTGTGTCCCGCTGGGTCCCGCTGTGTCCTCGCTGTGTTCCCCGCTGTGTCCCACTGTGTACCCATTTGTGTCCCACTCTGTGTCCCGCTGTGTCCCCCGCTGTGTCCCGCTGTGTCCCGCTGTGTCCCCAGCTGTGTCCCTTCTGTGCCCCGCTGTGTCTTGCTGTATACTGCTGTGTCCCCCCTGAGAACCGCTGTGTCCCCACTGTGTCCCGCTGTGTCCTCTCTCTGTCCCCTGCTGTCCCCAGCTGTGTCCCCCGCTGTGTCCCGCTATGTCCACCGGTGTGTCCCCCTGTGTCCCCGCAGTGTCCCCACTGTGTCCCGCTGTGTCACACTGTGTCCCGTGGTGTCCAGCTTTGTCACCAGCTGTGTCCCGCTGAGTCCCCACTGTGTCCCCGCTGTGTCCTGCTGTGTCCCCCGTTGTGTCCCACTGTTTCCTCCGCTGTGTCCCTGCTGTGTCCCTGCTGTTTCCGCGCTGTGTCCCGCTGTGTCCCGCTGTGTCCTCGCTGTGTCCCACGCTGTGTTCCGCTGTGTCCTCACTGTGTCCCCTGCTGTGTCCCGTTGTGTCCCCAGCTGGGTACCCAAAACTGTGTCCCTCTGGGTCCCGCTGTGTCCTCCATGTGTTCCCCGCTGTTT
>NW_012322456.1:0-1560 GCF_000151885.1 Dipodomys ordii
TTCTCACACAGCGGGGGACAAGTGGGACACAGCGGGGGACACAGCGAGGACACAGCGGGACACAGCGGGGGACACATCGGGGGACAGCGGGGACACACATGCGGACAGCGGGGACACAACGGGACACAGCGGGGGACATCGGGGACACAGCGGGACACAGCGGGGACACAGCAGGGACACAGCGGGTCAGAGCGGGGACACAGTGTGGGACACAGCGAGGACACAGCGGGACACAGAGGATACACAGGGAGGACACAGCGTGACACATGGGGACACAGCGGGTGACCCAGCGAGGACACAGCGGGACACAAATGGGGACACAGCAAGGACACAGCGGGACACAGCGGGAAAGAGTGGGACACAGCCGGGGACACAGCCGGGGACACAGCGGGACACAGCAGGGGACACAGCGGGGACACAGCAGGACACAGAGGGACAAAGCAAGGGACACAGAGGCGGACACAGCAGGACACAGCGGGACAAAGCGGGACAGAGCAGGACACAGCGAGAACACAACAGGACACAGCGGAGGACACAGCAGGGGACACAGCGGCACACAATGGGTGTCACAGCGGGACACAGAAGGGACAAAGCAGGGGACAAAGCGGGGACACAGCGGGACACAGCGGGACAAAACGGGACACAGCTGGACACAGCGGGGACACAGAAGGTGGACACAGCGGGGGGACAGCGGGGACACAGCAGGACACAGCGGGTAACAGCGGGGGACACAGCAAGGGATACAGTGGGACACAGCGAAGACACAGCGGGACACAGAGGGGACACAGCAGGGGACAGCACGGAGACACAGCGGGGACACAGCGGGGACACATCGGTACACAGCGGGACACAGCCGATACACAGCAATACACAGCGGGAAACACAACCGGACACAGAGGGGTCACAGCGGGATACATCGGGACACAGCGGGACACAGTGGGGACAGAGCGGGACACAGCGGGGACACAACGGGGGACACAGCGGGGCACAAAGTCAGACACCACGGGATACAGCGGAATATAGCGGGGACACAGCGGGGACACAGCTGGCGACACCGCGGGGGACACAGCGGGTGACAGCGGTGACACAGCTGGGGACAGCGGGGACACACCTGGACACAGCGGGGGACAGCGGGGACACAGGGGGGACACAGCGAGACACAGCGGGGGACACAGCGAGGACACAGCGCGGACAGAGTGGGGACACAGCGGGACACAGAGGGACACAGCGGGGGACAGAGGGGGATACAGCGGGGGACAGCGGGGACACACCTGGGGACAGCAGGGATACAGCGGGACACAGCGGGGGACAGCGGGGACACAGCGGGACACAGCGGCGACACACCGGGGACACAGCGGGACACAGCGGGGACACAGCGGGGACACAACGGGAAACAGCAGGGGACATCGGGGACACAGCGGGACACAACGGGAAAGAGCGGGACACAGCGGGGACACAGCAGGACACAGCGGGGGACACAGAGGGACACATCTGGTCATAGCGGGGACAAAGTGGGGGACACAGCAAGGAAACAGCGAGACACAGAGGGATACACAGCGA
>NW_012322457.1:0-1560 GCF_000151885.1 Dipodomys ordii
CCCCCCGCTATGTCCCGCTTTGTCCCCCGCTGTGACTGCTGTGTCCTTGCTGTGTCCCCCACTGTGTCCCCTGCTGTCTCCCCGCTGTGTCACACTGTGTCTGCTGTGTACTGCTGTGTCTCCCGCTGAGTTCCTCTGTGTCCCGCTGTGGCCCAATGTGTCCTCGCTGTGTCAGGCTCTGTCTGCTCTGTCCCCGCTGTGTCCCGCTGTGTCCCGCTGTGTCCCTCTGTGTACCTGCTGTGTCCAGCGGTGTCCCGGCTGTGTCCCGCTGTGTCACCTCTCTGTCCTCTGCTGTCCCCCCTGTGTCCCCCGCTGTGTCCTGCTGTGTCCCGCTGTGTCCTGCTGTGTCACACTGTGTCCCTTGTTGTCCCGCTTTGTCCCCCGCTGTGACCTCGTTGTGTTTCCCGCTGTGTCCCGCTGTGTACCACTCTGTGACCCCGCTGTGTACCGCTCTGTACCCCGCTGTGTCCCGCTATGTTCCCGCAGTGTACCCGCTGTGTCCCGCTGTGTCCTCGCTGTGTCCCCTGCTCTGTCCCGTTGTGTCCCCAGCTGTGTACCCCGCTGTGTCCCGCTGTGTCTCCGCTGTATCGACGCTGTGTCCTGCTGGGTCCCGCTGTGTCCTCACTGTGTTCCCCGTTGTGTCCCGCTTTGTACTCCGCTGTGTCCCCCGCTGTGTCCCTGCTGTGTCCCTGCTGTGTCCCCACTGTGTCCCGCTGTGTTCCGCTTTGTCCTCGCTGTGTCCCAAGCTGTGTTCCGCTGTGTCCCCCTCTGTGTCCCGCTGTGTCCCGCTGTGTCCCCGCTGTGTCCCGCTGTGTCCCCCGCTGTGTCCCGCTGTGTCCCTGCTGTGACCCGCTCTGTCCCTGCTGTATTGACGCTGTGTCCCGGTGTGTCCTGCTGTGTCCGCGCTGTGTTCCCGGCTGTGTCCCGTTGTGTACCCCTCTGTGTCCCCCGCTGTGTCCCGCAGTATCCCCGGCTGTGACCCGCTGTGTCCCACTGTGTAACACTGTGTCCCGTGTTGTCCTGCTTTGGCCCCCGCTGTGACCTCGCTGTGTTTCTCTCTGTGTCCCGCTGTGTACCCTTCTGTGTCCCCCACTGTGTCCCGCTGTGTACACCGCTGTGTCCAGCTGTGTCCTCGCTGTGTCCCCCGCTGTCTCCTGCTTTGTCCCACGCTGTGTCCCGCTGTGACCTACTGTGTCCTCGCTGTGTTCCCCGCTGTGTCC
This sequence comes from Dipodomys ordii, assembly GCF_000151885.1. Classification (NCBI taxonomy): domain Eukaryota; kingdom Metazoa; phylum Chordata; class Mammalia; order Rodentia; family Heteromyidae; genus Dipodomys; species Dipodomys ordii. The sequence continues at coordinate 1,221 of NW_012322457.1, forward strand.
CGTTGTGTCCCCGCTGTGTCCACTGCTGTGTCACGCTGTGTACTCCGCTGTGTCCCGCTATGTTCCCGCAGTTTCCCCGCTGTGTCCCGCTGTTTCCCACTGTGTCCCCTGGTGTCCCCCGCTGTGTCCCCCAGTGAGTCCCCGCTGTGTCCCGCTGTGTCCCCCACGGTTCAGGCTGTGTCTTCTGCTGTGTCCCCGCTGTGTCCCGCTGTGTCCCGCTGTGTCCTCGCTGTGTCCCACGCTGTGTTCCGCTGGGTCCTCGCTGTGTCCCGCGATGTGTCCCGTTGTGTCCCCAGCTGTGTCCCCGCTCTGTCCTGCTGTGTTCCCGCTGTATCGATGA
>NW_012322458.1:0-1560 GCF_000151885.1 Dipodomys ordii
GAGAAGAAGCAGAAGAAGCAGAATTAGAAGCAGAAGCAGAAGGAGAAGCAGCAGAAAAAGTAGAACCAGAAATTCAGGCAGGAGAAACAGAAGAAGTAGAAGCAGAAGTAGAAGGAGAAGCAAAAAGAGAAGCAGTAGGAGAAGTAGAAGAAGCAGCAGAAGGAGAAGCAGCAGAAGAAGCAGAAAAACAAGCAGGAGAAGCAGAAGAAGAAAGAGGAGTAGAAGCAGAAGAAGCAGAAGAAGAAGCAGTAGAAGCACAAGAAGCAGAAGCAGAAGATAAAGAAGAAGCATAAGAAGCAGAAGCAGAGGGAGAAACAGAAGAAGGAGAAAGAGCAGCAGAATGTGAAGCAGAAGGAGATGCAGAAGCAGAAAGAGAAGCAGAAACAGAAGGAGAAGAAGAAGGAGAAGTTGGAGAATCAGAAGAAGCAGAAGCAGAAGCAGAAAGAGAAGGAGAAGAAGGAGAAGGAGAAGCAGAAGGAGAAGGACAAGCAGAAGAATCAGAAGAAGCAGAAGCAGTAGCAGAAAGGGAACGAGAAGAAGAAGGAGAAGAATCAGATTCAGAAGAAGCAGAAGCAGAAATAGAAAGAGAAGCCGACGAAGAGAAGCAGAACGAGAAGCAGGAGAAGCAGGAGAAGCACAAGCGGGAGAAGCAGAAGAAGAAGAAACAGAAGAAGGAGAAGGAGCAGAAGCAGAAGGAGAAGCAGAAAGAGAAGCAGGAAAAGCAGAAGAAGCAGAAGCAGGAGAAGCAGAAGGAGAAGAAACAGAAAAAGGACAAGAAGCAGAAGCAGAAGCAGAAGGAGAAGCAGAAACAGAAGGAGAAGCCGAAAGAGAAAGAGGGGAAGCAGAAGAAGCAGAAGCAGGAGAAGCAGAAGCATAAGAATCCGAAGAAGCAGAAGCAGAACCTGAAGCACAAGGAGAAGCAGGAGAAGCAGAAGAAGCCGAATCTGGAGAAGCAGAATGAGAAGCTGAAGTAGAAGCAGAAGCAGAAGCAGAATGAGAATCAACAGCAAAAGGAGAAGCAGAAGAAACAGGAGAAGCAGAAGCAGTAGCAGTTGCAGCAGAAGCAGAAGGAGAAGCAGAAGGAAAAGCAGAAGAACGAGAAGGAGAAGGAGAAACAGAAGGAGAAGCAGAAGGAGAAGCAGAAGAAGCAGAAGGAGAAGCAGAAGGAGAAACAGAAGCAGAAGAAACATCAGAAAGAGAAGCAGAAGCAGAAGAAGATGCAGAAGGAGAAGCAGGAGAAGCAGAAGACGCAGAAGGAGAAGTAGAAGAAGGAGAAGGAGAAGGAAGAGCCGCAGAAGCAATAGGAGAAGCAGAAAGAGAAGCAGAAGCAGAATGAGAAGCAAAAAGAGAAGCAGTAGAAGCAGAAAAACCAGGAGAAGCAGAAGAAAGAGAAGAAGAAGAAGAAGAAGAAGAAGAAGAAGAAGAAGAAGAAGAAGAAGAAGAAGAAGAAGAAGAAGAAGAAGAAGAAGCAGCATAAGGAGAAGCATAAGGAGAAGCATAAGGAGAAGCATAAGGAGAAGCATAAGGAGAAGCATAAGGAGAAGCATAAGGAGAAGCATA
>NW_012322459.1:0-1560 GCF_000151885.1 Dipodomys ordii
TCACGTTCTTCTGCTTTTCCTTCTGCTTCTCCTTCTGCTTCTGCTTGAACTGCTACTGCTTCTGCTTCTTCTGTTTCTTCTGCTTGTCCTTCTGCTTTTGATTCTCTTTCTGCTTCTGCTTCTGCTTCTACTTCAGCTTCTCATTCTGCTTCTCCAGATTCGGCTTCTTCTGCTTCTCCTGCTTCTCCTTCTGCTTCAGGTTCTGCTTCTGCTTCTTCGGATTCTTATGCTTCTGCTTCTCCTGCTTCTGCTTCTTCTGCTTCCCTTCTTTCTCTTTCTGCTTCTCCTTCTGTTTCTGCTTCTCCCTCTGCTTCTGCTTCTTATGCTTCTTCTTTATCTTCTGCTTCTGCTTCTCCTGCTTCTGCTTCTTGTGCTTCTACTGCTTCTTCTTCTGCTTCTGCTTCTTCTGCTTCTACTTCTCTTTCTGCTTCTGCTTCTCCTGCTTGTTTTTCTGCTTCTTCTGCTGCTTCTCCTTCTGCTGCTTCTTCTACTTCTCCTACTGCTTCTCTTTTTGCTTCTCCTTCTGCTTCTACTTCTTCTGTTTTTCCTGCCTGAATTTCTGGTTCTACTTCTTCTGCTGCTTCTCCTTCTGCTTCTGCTTCTAATTCTGCTTCTGATTCTGCTTCTTCTGCTTTTTCTCTTTCAGCTTCTCCTGCTTCTGCTTCTTGTGCTTCTCCTGCTTCTCTTTCTGCTTCTCATTCCGCTTCTGCTTCTCCTGCTGCTTCTGCTTCTCCTCCTTCTCCTTCTCCTATTTCTGCTTCTCCTTCATCTTCTGCTTCTTCTGCTTCTTCTGCTTCTCCTTCTGCATCTCCTTCTGCTTGTGCTTCTCCTTATGCTTCTTCTTCTGCCTCTGCTTCTCCTTCTCCTTCTTTTGCTTCTCCTTTTGCTTCTGCTTCTTCTGCTTTTCCTGCTTCTCCTTCTGCTTCTGCTTCTTCTGCTTCTCCTTCTGCATCTTCTTCTGCTTCTGCTTCTCCTTCTTCTGCTTCTCCTTCTTATTCTCCTACTGCTTGTCCTTCTGTTTCCCTTCTCCTTCTTGTTCTTCTGCTTTTCCTTCTGCTTCTCGTTCTGCTTCTGCTACAACTGCTACTGCTTCTACTTTTTCTGTTTCTTCTGCTTCTCCTTCTGCTTTTGATTCTCTTTCTGCTTCTGCTTCTCCTTCTGCTTCTCCTTCTGCTTCTCCAGATTCTGCTTCTTCTGCTTCTCCTGCTTCTCCTTCTGCTTCAGGTTCTCCTTCTGCTTCTTCGGATTCTTATGCTTCTGCTTCTCCTGCTTCAGCTTCTTCTGCTTCCCCTCCTTCTCTTTCTGCTTCTCCTTCTGTATCTGCTTCTCCTTCTGCTTCTGCTTCTTGTCCTTCTCCTGTTTGTTCTGATTAGGCTTCTCCTGTTTCTGCATCTCCTGCTCCTCCTTCTTCTGCTCTTTCTGCTTCTCCTGCTGCTTTTCCTTCTCCTGCTCTTTCTTCTGCTTCTCTTTCTGCTTCTCCTTCTGTTTCTCCTTCTCCTTCACCTTCTCGTTACATATCTGCTTTTCCTTCTGCTTCTCCTTCTGCATCTGCATCTTCTG
>NW_012322460.1:0-1560 GCF_000151885.1 Dipodomys ordii
ACAGCGGGACACAGCGGGACACAGCGGGGACACCACGGGACACAGTGTGACACAGTGGGACACAGCGGGACACTGCGGGGACACCGCAGGACAAAGCGGGGGACACAGCGGGACACAGCGGGACAAAGCGGGGTACACAGCAGGACACAGCGGAGACAGAGAATGGCCACAGCGGGACACAGCGGTGACACAGCTGGACACAGCGGGGTACACAGCGGGACACAGCGGGCACACAGAGGGGACACAGCGGGACACAGCGGGACACAGCAGGGACAGAGCGGGACACAGTCGGACACAGCGGGACACAGCGGGGAACCCAGCGAGGACATAGCGGGGGACACAGCGGGGGACACAGCGGGACACAGCGGGGAACACAGCGAGGACACAGCGGGACACAGCAGGACACAGAGTCGATACGGAGGGGACTCAGCGGAGGACACAGCGGGGGACACAGCGGGGGACAAAGTGGGACACCACGGGACACAGTGTGACACAGCGGGACACAGCGGGGACACTGCGGGGACACAGCAGGCTAAAGCGGGGGACACAGCGGGACACAGCGGGACACAGCGGGGTATACAGAGGGGGACAGCGTAGACAGAGAAGGGCCACAGCGGGACAGAGCGGGACACAGTTGGACACAGCGGGGTACACAGCGGGACACATCGGGCACACCGGGGACACAGCGGGACACAGCAGGACACAGTGGGGACACAGTGGGACACAGCGGGACAAAGCGGGGGACACGGCGGGACACAGCGTGGGACACAGAGAGGACACATTGGGACACAGCGGGGGACACAGTGAGGACACAGCGGGACACAGCCGGGGAAAAAGTGGGACACAGCGCGGTCACAGCAGTGGACACAGCGGGACACAGCGGGGGACACAGTCGGACACAGCATGGGAAACAGTGGGGGACACAGCGGGACACAGTGGGACACAGCGCGGGACACATGGGGGGACACAGCGGGACACAGCGGGGACACAGCAGGACTCAGCGGGGGACACAGCAGTATACAGAAGGACACAGTGGGGCCACAGCAGGGACACAGCGGAAACACAGCTGGACAGAGCGGGGACACAGCTGGGGACACAACGGGACACATCTTGGGACACAGCGAGTACCCAGCGGAACACAGCGTGGGACACAGCAAGGACAGAGCGGGACACAGCGGGGACACAGCAGTAGACACAGCGGGAACCAGTGGGGACACAGCGGGACACAGCGGGGACTCACCAGGGGACACAGCGGGGAACAAACTGGGACACCACGGGACACAGTGGGACACAGCGGGACACAGCGGGGACACTGCAGGGACATAGCGGGACACAGCGGGGTACACAGCGGGACACAGCAGTGGACACAGCGGGGACACAGCGGGACACAGCGGGGGACACAGCGAGGACACAGCGGGTCACAGCGGGATACAGCATGGGACAAAGCAGGAGACAGCGGGGGACACAGCGAGGACAGAGCTGGACACAGCAGGGTACACAGCGGGACACAGCGGGAGACACAGAAGGGTACACAGCGGGACACAGCGAGAAACACAGCGA
>NW_012322461.1:0-1560 GCF_000151885.1 Dipodomys ordii
TACTTGTCGTGACACAGCGGGGTTCACAGTAATATGATATATTGGTACTCACTTGTTCACAGTAGGGACACAGCCGTAGAAACAGCGGGACACAGTGTGGGATACATCTGAATACAGCTGGACACAGCGGGGGATTCAGGGGGGACACATCGGTGACACAGTGGGATTCAGCGATTGACACTGCAATACTCATCGAGACATAGTGGGGGACATTGCAGATCACATCGGGACACAGCGGGGGTTTCAGGGGGGACACAGCGGTGACACAGCGGGACACAGCGGGGACACAGCAGTACACAGTGGGACACAGCGGGACACAGCGGGGGACACAGCAAGGACACAGCGGAACACAGCTTGGGACACAGGGAGGACACAGCAGGACACAGAGGGGGAGACAGAGGGGTACATTGCTGGACACAGCGGGACAGAAGGGACACAGCAGTAGACAAAGCGGGACACAACGGGGGACACAGAGAGACACAGCATCGAAACAGCGAGGACACAGCAGGGACATCAGCGGGGACACAGCAGACACAGCGGACACAGCGGAACACGGCGGGGGACAAAGCGGGAAACAGAGGGGGACACAGAGGGGTACACAGCGGGACACAGCGGGGAACACAGCGAGGACACAGCGGGACCCAGCGGGACAAAGCATCGATACAGCAAGGACACAGCGGGACACAGCGGGGTACACAAGTGGGGACACAACGGGACACATCGGGGGACACAGCGAGGACACAGCGGAACACAGCGTGGGACACAGCGAGGACACAGCGGAACACAGCGGGGAATAATTGGGACACAGCGGGGACACAGCAGTGGACATAGCGGGACACAGCGGGGGACACAGCGGGACACAGCGAGGGACACAGAGGGGGACACAGCGGGACACAGTGGGACACAGCGGGGGACACAGGGGGGACACAACAGGACACAGCGGGGACACAGCGGGACACAGCGGGACACAGCGGGACACAGCGGGGGACACAGCGAGGACACAGCGGGACACAGCATCGATACAGCGGGGACACGGCGGGACACAGCGGGGTACACAGCTGGTGACACAGCGGGACAGAGCGGGACACAGCAGGGACACATCCGTAGACACAGCGGGACACAGCGGGGGACACAGCGGAACACAGCGGGACACCGCTGGGGACTCATGGGGGACACAGCGGTGACACAGCGGGACTCAGCGGGGGACACAGCAGTACACAGTGGGACACAGCGGGGACACAGCAGAACACAGCAGGACACAGCGGGAAACTCAGGGGCGACACAGCGGTGACACAGCGGGGACACAGCAGTACACAGCGGGACACAGCGGGACACAGCGGGACACAGCGGGGGACACAGCGAGGACACATCGGAACACAGCGTGGGACACAGTGAGGACACAGCGGGACACAGCGGGACACAGCAGGGACACAGCAGTAGACACAGCGGGACTCAGCGGGGGACACAGCGAGGACACAGCGGGACACTGCGGGACACAGCGGGACACAGCAGGGACACAGCAGTAGACAGAGCGGGATCAGCGGGGGACACAGCCAGACA
>NW_012322462.1:0-1560 GCF_000151885.1 Dipodomys ordii
TCATCCTACTCCTAATCCTTCTCTTTCGCCTTCTCCTTCTTCTTCTTCTGCTTCTCCTGGTGCTTCTGCTTCTGCTTATTCGACTATTTCTGTTTCTTCTGCTTCTGCTTCAGATTGTGCTTCTTCTGTTTCTCCTTCTGCTTCAGATTCTGCTTCTGCTTCTTCGGCTTCTCCTGTTTCTTCTGCTTCTGCTTCTCCTGCTTGTTCAGCTTCTCCTGCTTCTCTTTCTGCTTCTCCTTCTGCTTCTGCTTCTCCTTCTGCTTCTGCTTCTGCTCTTCTCCTTCTTCTGTTTCTTTTGCTTCTGTTTCTTCTGCTTCTTCTTCTCCTGTTTCTTCTGATTCTACTTCTGCTTCTCCTTCTTCTCCTCTTTCTGCTTCTACTTCTGCTTCTTCTGATTCTCCTGCTTCTCCTTCTTGTTCTCCTTCTGTTTCTGCTTCTCTTTCTGCTTCTGCTTCTCCTTCTGCTGCTCCTTCTCCTTCTCCTTCTTCTGCTTCTCGCACTGCTTCTGCTTCTTTTGCTTATTCTTTTTCTTCTGCTTCTGCTTCTCCTGCTTCTGCTTCTACTGCTTCTCCTTATGCTTCCCCTTATGCTGCTGCTTCTTCTTCTTCTTCCTCTTCTTCTCCTTCTTTTTCGTCTTCTTCTTCTTCCTTTCTTTCTTCTGCTTCTGCTTTTCCTGCTTCTTCTGCTTCTACTGTTTTTCTTTCTGCTTCTCATTCTGCTTCTGCTTCTCCTTCTGCTTCTCCTATTGCTTCTGCTGCACTTCCTTCTCCTTCTCCTTCTCCTACTTCTGCTTCTCCTTCTGCTGCTTCTGCTTCTTCTTCTTCTCCTGCTTCTCGTTCTGCATCTTTTTCTACTTCTGCTGCTTCTTCTGCTTCTGCTACTCCTTCTTCTGATTCTCCTTCTGATTCTCCTTCTACTTCTCTTTCTGCTGTTCCTTCTCCTTCTTCTGCTTCTCCCTCTGATTCTTCTTCTTATGCTTATTCTTTTTCTCCTGCTTCTGCTTCTTCTGCTTCTACTTCTTCTCCTTATGCTTCTCCTTCTCCTTCTCCTTCTCCTTCTTCTTCTTCTTCTTCTTCTTCTTCTTCTTCTTCTTCTTCTTCTTCTTCTTCTTCTTCTTCTTCTTCTTCTTCTTCTTCTTCTTCTTCTCTTTCTTCTGCTTCTTCTTTTCCTGCTTCTTCTGCTTCTACTGCTTCTCTTTCTGCTTCTCATTCTGCTTCGGCTTCTCCTTCTGCTAATCCTATTGCTTCTGCGGCTCTTCCTTCTCCTTCTCCTACTTCTATTTCTCCTTCTGCTTCTTCTGCTTCTCCTGCTTCTCCTTCTTCTTCAGAAAAAAAAAACTGCTTCTTCAGATTCTTATGCTTCTGCTTCTCCTGCTTCTGCTTCTTCTGCTACACCTACATAACTTACAGCTTCAACATCTGATACAACATAAAAAAAAAAATAATGCTTCTTGTCCTTCTCCTGTTTCATCTGCATCTGCTACTTCTGTTTCTGCATCTCCTGCTTCTCCTTCTGATGATCTTACAGCTTCACCTGATGTTTTCATTCTCCTGCTCCTTC
>NW_012322463.1:0-1560 GCF_000151885.1 Dipodomys ordii
GCAAAGCAGATTGGTAAAGAGCTTAGAGGAAAGAGATGGCAAAAATGTAAAATAACAAATAATGGATAGGCAGCATCCGTAAAATTTTATGAGGTGTCATATTGCAGTTATGATTCCTATCTTAACAGTAGAATGCCATTGTGGGATGTAAGTTCAAACAGAAAACCTAAATGATTACACAGATTTCTAGGCATAATAGCCTCTAGGGATATTATCCTATATATGCAAAAATGGAAGATTAATAGGAGGTATGAGATTTGGTCGTGCAAAAGGAAAAAGTCTCAACTGCAACACGTCGGCTGGCGGTCGAAACCCCGCCCACACCCTCCCCGTCGTCATGGCTACGACAGAGGAAAAGCAAATGATGATAATAATGAATCATAACAACCTATATGTATGTGTATGTCAGAACTCTCACCCCCACTGCCGGGTAGGTGAGGACTGACTGACTGAGTGAATGACTGACCCGACCCGTGTTTTGCCCCTCCCGCCGCCCCATCCACCTTGTCGACGGCGAACGCGCGCCATCTAGTGGTGGTTTTGTGAATTGCAGTTTTCTCTCATGAAATGCATGGGGGAAAAAAAAAGAACAAACAAACCACGCACTGGCTGACTGAGAAAACCGGCCCAGGCTGGCTGGCCCCGAGAGAGACTGCCTTCTTTTCAGAGAAGGGGTGGGGTGGGGATGATGATGTGCCTCGTTGGAGTATGGGGCCCATGCATAGGCAGGCATGCAGGCAGGCAGGCTCGGAGTGGGACCGTTGTGTGTTGGAGCGCCAGTACAGTAGCTCAAGCCCCAGGATTGACTGGCAAGTCGAGAGGAAAAGGAGGGAGGGAGTGCGGGCGGGCGGGCGGGCGGGAGAGAGAATTCAAACGAGAGAGAGAGAGAGAGAGACAGACAGACAGACAGACAGACAGACAGACAGACAGAGACAAAGAGAGACACAGAGAGAGAAATAGAGAAACAGAAACAGAGAGACAAGAGACAGAGACGTGGTGAATTGGTCCGGCTGGACTACATACATGCTCTGTCGCGTCCGATCTTTGAGTTTCCTCAAAGATGCACGCACGCACACACACAGATACACTGAGATGCCCTCTGCCCCCTCTTCTCTCCTCTCCAATTCCCCCGCCCCCGCCCCCCTCCCCCCCCGTCAGGCACCAGAAATGAGATCCCTCCCCTTCGCCTATTGCGTCAATTACAAACAAAAGGCAGCGTGAGATTCAAGCAAATTTGTTTTATTTTGTTCCGAGGGTAGGGTTGTGGATTTTGGTGCGGGGGCGGGGGGTCGGAGGTCGTGGTCGTGGCCGAGTAATCGCCTGCGGGGGGAGGGTGAGGATGGACGGTTACGCCACCTGCATGGATGGCTCGCGTTCCCCTCTGGCTGTCTGGTTGCCGCTGAGTGCTTCAGATATCACCATCCGGTCAGGAAGCAGGGGCTGGAAGATAAAGAGATATTAAAGAGATAATTAGGAGCAGGACTCCAGGGAAGCCCGAAGGCGGGGGGGGGGCGGGGGGATGGGGGAGGGAGAAAATGGTGGAGAGGAGGGGAGACGGAT
>NW_012322464.1:0-1560 GCF_000151885.1 Dipodomys ordii
AAAGCAGGAGACTAAGGGGGGACACACACGAGGGAGACAGCGGGACACAGCTGAGTAACCAACAGGGACTCAGCGGGAAACAGAGATTGGCATGCGGAGACACAGCAGGTCACACAGGGGGACACAGCGGGAAACAGAGGTGACCCTGCGGGGACACAGTGGGACACAGCGGGGGACACAGCGGGACACAACGGGACACAGCGTGGGACACAGCGAGACACAGTGGGGGACAGTGCATGGGACACAGCGAGACACAGCGGGGACAAAGCTGCACACAGCGGGTTACACAGAGGGACACAGTGGGGAAACAGCGGGGAAACAGCGTGACACAACAGGACACAGCGGGACACAGCAGGGGACACAGTGAAGACACAGCGGCACACAGCGGGGGACACAGCAGGACACAGCGGGACACATCGGGGACACAGCGGGACACAGCGGGGGACACCGCGGGACAAAGCGGGGGACACAGCATGGGACACAGCAGGAAACAGCGGGACACAGCGGGGGACACAGGGAGGACACAGCGGGACACAGCGGGGGACACAGCGAGGACACATTGGGACACAGCGGGGACACAGCGGGACTCAGCTGGGGACACAGCAGTACACAGCGGGACACAGCGGGGGACACGGAGGGGTACACAGCGGGACACAGCAGGGAAGACAGCGCGGACACAGCGGAACACAGCGTGGGACACAGCCATGACCCAGCGGTACACAGCGGGACACAGTGGGGACACAGCAGTATACACAGCAGGACACAGTGGGGGATACAGTGGGACACAGCGGGGGACACAGGGAGGACACAGCGGGACCCAGCGGGACCCAGCGTCGATACAGCGGGGACACAGAGGGACACAGCGTGGTACACAGCTGGGTACACAACAGGACACGGGGGGGACACAGCGAGGACACAGCGGGACACAGCTGGGGACACAGGGAGGACACAGCGGGACACAGAGGGGGACAGAGCGAGGACACATTGGGACACAGCGGGGACACAGCGGGACTCAGCTGGGGACACAGCGGGACACAGCGGGGGACACAGAGGGGTACACAGCGGGACACAGCAGGGAAGACAGCGCGGACACAGCGGAACACAGCGTGGGACACAGCCATGACCCAGCGGGACACAGCGGGACACAGTGGGGACAAAGCAGTATACACAGCAGGACACAGTGGGGGATAGAGTGGGACACAGCGGGATACACAGGGAGGACACAGCGGGACCCAGCGGGACCCAGCGTCGATACAGCGGGGACACAGCGGGACACAGCGTGGTACACAGCTGGGTACACAACAGGACACGGGGGGGACACAGCGAGGACACAGCAGGACACAGCGGGACACAGCAGGGACACAGCGGGAGACACACCGGGACACAGCGAGGTACACAGCTGGGGACAGAACGGGACACAGCGGGGGACAGAGCGGGACACAGCGGGACACAGTGGGACACAGCTTGCGACACAGCGGGGACACAGCGGGACACAGCGGGGGACACAGCGAGGACACAGCGGGACAGAGCGGAGACACAGCAGGCACTCAGCGGAGGTGA
>NW_012322465.1:0-1560 GCF_000151885.1 Dipodomys ordii
GTCACCGCTGTGTCCCGCTGTGTCCCCGCTCTATAGACGCTGTGTCCCGCTTTGTCCCCCGCTGTGTCCCGCTAGGTTCCGCTGTGTCCCCCGCTGTGTCCCGCTGTGTCCCCGCAGGTTCACCACTGTTTCACGCTGTGTCCTCCTGTGTTCGTTGGTGTCCCGCTTTGTCCCGCGCTGTGTCCCGCTGTGTCCACTGCTGGGTCCCCGCTGTGTCTCGCTGTGTCTCGCTGTGTCCCGCTGTGTCCTCGCTTTGTCCCATGCTGTGTTAAGCTGTGTCCTCCCTGTGTCCCCCACTGTGTCCCACTGTGTCCCCCGCTGTGCCCCGCAGTTTCCCACTGTGTCCCGCTGTGTCCCGCTGGGTCCCCCGCATTGTCCCGCTTTGTCCCCCGCTGTGCCCCGCAGTGTCCCGCTCTGTCTCGCTCTGTCCCCCACTGTGTCCCCCGCTGAGTCCTCTATGTGTCGCCGCTGTGTCCCGCTGTGTCCTCGCTGTGTCCCCTGCTCTCTCCCGCTTTTTCCCACGCTGTTTCCCACTATGTTCCCGCAGTGTCCCCGCTGTGTCCCCGCTGTGTCCTCGCTGTGTTCCCCGCTGTGTCCCGCTGTGTCCCCCTCTGTGTCTCGCTGGGTCTACTGCTGTGTCCCCACTGTGTCCCACTGTGTCTCGCTGTGTCCCGCTGTGTCCTCGCTGTTTCCCACGCTGTGTTCTGCTCTGTCCTCGCTGTGTCCCCCGCTGTGTCCCGTTGTGTCCCCAGCTGTGTACCCCACTGTGTCCCGCTGTGTCCCCGCTGTATCGACGCTGTGTCCCGCTGGGTCTCGCTGTGTCCTCCCTGTGTTCCCCACTGTGTCCCGCTATGTACCGCTCTGTGTCCCTCGCTGTGACCCGCTGTGTCCCGCTGTGTACTGCTGTGTCCCACGCTGTGTCGCGCTGGGTCCCCGCTGTGTCCCAATGTGTCCACGCTGTGTCCCGCGCTGGGTCCCGCTGGGTCCCCCCTGTTTCCCCCGCTGTGTCCGGCTGTGTCCCCCGCTGTGTCCCCCGCTGTGTCCCCCGCAGTGTCATCGCTTTGTTCCGCTGTGTCCTCGCTGTGTCCCCCGCTGTCTCCCGCTCTGTACCCCGCTGTGTCTCAAGCTTTGTCCCCGCTGTGTCCCACTGTGTCCGGCTGTGTCCCGCTGTGCCCCCACTGTGTCCCGTTGTGTTCACAGCTGTGTACCACGCTGTGTAACGCTGTGTCCCCCCTGTATCGACGCTGTGTACCGCTGGGTCCCGCTGTGTCCTCGCTGTGTTCCCCGCTGGGTCCCGCTGGGTCCCCTTTGTGTGCCACGCTGTGTCCCACTGTGTCCCGCTGTGTCCCCCGCTGTGCCCCCCGCTGTGTCCCTATGTGTCCCACGCTTTGTCCCCCTGTGTCCCCGCAGTTTGCCCGCTGTGTCCCGCTGTTTCCCACTGTGTTCTGTGGTGTCCCGCTTTGTCCCCCGCTGTGTCCCCCGGTGAGTCGCCGCTGTGTCCCCGCTTTGTCCCGCTGAGTCCTCCATGTTTCCCCCGCTGTGTCCCGCTGTGTCCGGCTG
>NW_012322466.1:0-1560 GCF_000151885.1 Dipodomys ordii
TACACAGCAGGACACAGCGGGAAACCCAGCGATGCCCAGCGGGGGACAAAGTGGGACACCACAGGGACACAGTGGGACACAGTGGGACACAGCGGGGACACTGCAGGAGCACAGCGGGACAATGCAGGAGACACAGAAGGACACAGCGGTGGACACAGCGGGGGACAGCTGGGGACAGACAGGGGACACAGCGGGACACAGCGGGGACATAGCTGGACACAACGGAGTACATAGCGGGATACAGCGGGACACAGTGGGGACACAGCGGGACACAGCAGGGACAGAGCGGGACAGAGCGGGACACAGCGTGACACAGCGTGGGACACAGCGGGACACAGCGGGGACACAGCGGGACACAGCGGGGGCCACAGCGAGGACTCAGTGGGGGACACAGCGGGGGACACAGCGGGACAGAGCGGGGAACACAGCGAGGACACAGTGGGACCCAGCCAGACACAGCGTCGATACAGCAGGGACACAGCGTTACACAGCATGCTACACAGCTGTGGACACAACAGGACACAGTGCGGACACAGCGGGACACAGCGGGACACAGTGGGACACAGCAGGGACTAAGCGTGAGACACAGCGGGAGACAGAGCAGGAGACAGCGGGGGACACAGAGAGGACACAGCGGGACACAGCGGTGACACAGCGGGGGACACAGCGAGGACATATTGGGAACCACAAGGGACACAGCGGGACTCAGATGGGGACACAGAAGTACACAGTGGGACACAGCAGGACACAGCGGGGGACACAGAGGGCTACACCGCGGGACACAGCGGGGAACACAGCGAGGACACAGAGGGACCCAGCGGGACACAGCGTTGAAACAGCGGGGACACAGTGGGACACAGCGGGGTACAGAGCTGGGGACACAGCGGAACACAGCGCGGGACACAGCGAGGACACAGCGGGACACAACGAGACACAGCACGACACAGCGTGGACACAGAATTAGACACAGCGGGACACAGCCCGGGACACAGCGGGACACAGCGGGGACACAGCAGTGGACACAGCGGGACACAGCGGGGGACACAGCGAGGACACAGCGGGACACAGCGAAGGATACAGTGGGACACAGTGGGACACAGTGGGGGACCCAGCAAGGACACAGCGGGGACACAGCGTTACACAGCGTGGTACACAGCTGTGGACACAACGGGACACAGTGGAGGCACAGCGGGACACAGTGTGACACAGTGGGACACAGAGGGGGCAAAGCGTGAGACACAGCCGGTGACACAGCAGCGACTCAGCGGGGGACACAGCGGGGGACAAAGCGGGACACCACGGAACACAGCGAGACAAAGCGGGAAACAGAGGTGACCGTGCGGGGACACAGCGGGACACAGCGTGTTACAGAGCGGGACACAGTGGGGGACAGAGCGTGGGTCACAGAGAGACCCAGCGAGGACAAAGCTGGACACTGCGGGGTATACAGAGGGACAATGCGGGGACACAGCGGAGAAACAGCGTGACACATCTGGACACAGCGGGGACACAGCGGGGGACACAGCGAGGACACAGCGGCATAACAGCGAGGGACACAGC
>NW_012322467.1:0-1560 GCF_000151885.1 Dipodomys ordii
TCACTGCTTTTCCTTCCGCTTCTCCTTCTGCTTCTGCATCTTCTGCTTCTTCTGCTACTGCCTCGGCTTCTTCTGCTTCTCCTTCTGCTTCTCCTTCTGCTTTTGCTTCTCTTTCTGCTTCTGCTTCTCCTTCTGCTTCTCCAGATTCTGCTTCTTCTGTTTCTCCTGCTTCTCCTTCTGCTTCAGGTTCTGCTTGTGCTTCTTCGACTTCTTCTGCTTCTGCTTCTCCTGCTTCTGCTTCTCCTGCTTCTCGTTCTGCTTCTCTTTCTGCTTCTCCTTCTCTTTTCTGCTTCTCCTTCTGCTTCTACTTCTCCTTCTGCTTCTGCTTCTGCTTCTGCTTCTTTGGCTTCTCCTGTTTCTTCTGCTTCTGCTTCACCTCCTTCTTCTGCTTCTCCTGCTTCTCTTTCTGCTTCTCCTTCGCTTCTGCTTCTCCTTCTGCTTCTGCTCTTCTCCTTCTTCTGTTTCTTTTGCTTCTGTTTCTTCTGCTTCTTCTTCTCCTGTTTCTTCTGATTCTACTTCTGCTTCTCCTTCTTCTCCTCTTTCTGCTTCTACTTCTGCTTCTTCTGATTCTCCTGCTTCTCCTTCTTGTTCTCCCTTCTGTTTCTGCTTCTCTTTCTGCTTCTGCTTCTCCTTCTGCTGCTCCTTCTCCTTCTCCTTCTTCTGCTTCTCCCACTGCTTATGCTTCTTTTGCTTATTCTTTTTCTTCTGCTTTTGCTTCTCCTGCTTCTGCTTCTACTGCTTCTCCTTATGTTTCTCCTTATGCTGCTGCTTCTTCTTCCTCTTCTTCTCCTTCTTTTTCGTCTTCTTCTTCTTCCTTTCTTTCTTCTGCTTCTGCTTTTCCTGCTTCTTCTGCTTCTACTGTTTCTCTTTCTGCTTCCCATTCTGCTTCTGCTTCTCATTCTGCTTCTCCTATTGCTTCTGCTGCACTTCCTTCTCCTTCTCCTACTTCGGTTTCTCCTTCTGCTTCTCCTGCTTCTCGTTCTGCATCTTTTTCTGCTTCTGCTTCTCCTTCTGCTGCTTCTTCTGCTTCTGCTACTCCTTCTTCTGATTCTCCTTCTGATTCTCCTTCTACTTCTCTTTCTGCTGTTCCTTCTCCTTCTTCTGCTTCTCCCTCTGATTCTTCTTCTTATGCTTATTCTTTTTCTACTGCTTCTGCTTCTCCTGCTTCTGCTTCTTCTGCTTCTACTTCTTCTCCTTATGCTTCTCCTTCTCCTTCTCCATCTCCTTCTTCTTCTTCTTCTTCTTCTTCTTCTTCTTCTTCTTCTTCTTCTTCTTCTTCTTCTTCTTCTTCTTCTTCTTCTTCTTCTTCTTCTTCTTCTTCTCCTTCTATTCTTCTTCTTCTTCTTCTTCTTCTTCTTCTTCTTCTTCTTCTTCTTCTTCTTCTTCTTCTTCTTCTCTTTCTTCTGCTTCTTCTTTTCCTGCTTCTTCTGCTTCTACTGCTTCACTTTCTGCTTCTCATTCTGCTTCTGCTTCTCCTTCTGCTTCTCCTATTGCTTCTGCGGCTCTTCATTCTCCTTCTCCTACTTCTACTTCTCCTTCTGCTTCAGCTTCTTCTGCTTC
>NW_012322468.1:0-1560 GCF_000151885.1 Dipodomys ordii
TTCTGCTTCAGGTTCTGCTTCTGCTTCTTCGGATTCTTATGCTCTGCTTCACCTGCTTCTGCTTCTTCTGCTTCCCCTCATTCTCTTTCTGCTTCTCCTTCTGTTTCTGCTTCTCTTCTCTTCTGCATCTTCTCCTTCTTCTGTTTCTTCTGCTTCTGCTTCTCCTGCTTCTGCTTCTCCTGCTTCTCGTTTTGCTTCTCTTTCTGCTTTTCTTTCTGCTTCTCCTTCTCCTTCTTCTTCTTCTCCTTCTGCTTCTGCTTCAATTTCTCCTTCTGCTTCTCATTCTGCTTCTGCCTCTTCTGTTTCTTCTGCTTCTCCTGCTTCTGCTTCTCCTGCTTCTCCTACTTTTCGTGCTGCTTTTTCTTCTGCGTCTCTTTCTGCTTCTGCTTATCCTTTTGCTTCTCCTACTCCTAATCCTTCTCTCTCGCCTTCTCCGTCTTCTTCTTCTGCTTCTGCTTATTCTACTATTTCTGATTCTTCTGCTTCTGCTTCAGATTGTGCTTCTTCTGTTTCTCCTTCTGCTTCAGATTCTGCTTCTGCTTCTTCGGATTCTTCTGTTTCTTCTGCTTCTGCTTCTCCTGCTTCTTCTGCTTCTCTTTCTGCTTCTCCTTCTGCTTCTGCTTCTCCTTCTGCTTCTGCTTCTGCTATTCTCCTTCTTCTGTTTCTTTTGCTTCTGTTTCTTCTGCTTCTTATTCTTCTGTTTCTTCTGATTCTACTTCTGCTTCTTCTGATTCTCCTGCTTCTCCTTTTGTTGTCCTTCTGTTTCTGCTTCTCTTACTGCTTCTGCTTCTCCTTCTGCTGCTCCTTCTCCTTCTGCTTCTGCTTCTCTCAGTGCTTCTGCTTCTGCTTCTTTTGCTTATTCTTTTTCTTCTCCTTCTGCTTCTCCTGCTTCTTCTTCTTCTCCTTCTACTGCTTCTCCTTATGCTTCTCCTTATGCTTCTCCTTATGCTTCTCCTTATGCTTCTCCTTATGCTTCTCATTATGCTTCTCTTTCTTCTTCTTCTTCTTCTTCTTCTTCTTCTTCTTCTTCTTCTTCTTCTTCTTCTTCTTCTTCTTCTCCTTCTTCTTCTTCTTCTTCTTCTTCTTCTTCTTCTTCTTCTTCTTCTTCTTCTTCTTCTTCTTCTTCTTCTCTTTCGTCTGCTTCTGCCTTTCCTGCTTCTTCTGCTTCTACTGCTTCTCTTTCTGCTTGTCATTCTGCTTCTGCTTCTCCTATTGCTCCTGCTGACCTTCCTTCTCCTTCTCCTTCTCCTACTTCTGCTTCTCCTTCTGCTTTTGCTTCTTCTGCTTCTTCTGCTTCTCCTTCTGCATCTTCTTCTGCTTCTCCTTCTGCTGCTTCTTCTGCTTCTGCTTCTCCTTCTTCTGCTTCTCCTTCTGCTGCTCCTTCTGCTTCTCGTTCTGCTTCTGATTCACCTTCTGCTCTTCCTACTCCTAATCCTACTCTTTCTCCTTCTCCTTCTTCTTCTTCTGCTTCTCGTTCTGCTTCTGCTACTGCATCTTCTGCTTGTTCTGTTTCTTCTGCTTCAGGTCCTGCTTCTGCTTCTTCACTTCTTCTGTTTCTTG
>NW_012322469.1:0-1559 GCF_000151885.1 Dipodomys ordii
AGGACCCAGCGGGACCCAGTGGGACCCAGCATCGATACAGCGGGGACACAGCGGGACACAGCGGGGTACACAGCTGGGGACAGAACGGGACACAGCGGGGGACACAGCGAGGACACAGCGGAACACAGCGGGACACAGTGGGGACACTGCGGGATCATAGCGGGACACAGCGGGGAACACAGTGGGACACAGCTGGGGACACAGCGAGGACACAGTGGGACACAGCTGGACACAGCGGGAAACAAAGCGGGAGACAGGGGGGACACAGCGAGGACACAGTGGGAAACAGAGGTGACACAGAGGGGACTCAGCAGGGGACACAGCGGGGGATAAAGCGGGACACCATGGGAAACAGTGTGACAAAGCGGGACACAGCGGAGACACTGCGGGGACACAGTGGGACAAAGCGGGGGACACAGCGGGACACAGCGGGACACAGCGGGGGACACAGCGGGGGACACAGCGGGGGACAGTGGAGACAGAGAGGAGACACAGTGGGACACAGCGGTGACAGAGCTGGACACAACGGAGTACATAGTGGGACACAGCGGGCACACAGTGGGGACACAGTGGGACACAGCGGGACACAGCAGGGACAGAGCGGGACACAGCGGGACACAGCGGGACACAGTGGGACACAGCGTCACACAGCGGGGACACAGCAGGTACACAGCAGGGAAACAGCGGGGGACACAGTGGGACACAACGGGATACAGCGGGGGACACAGCGGGGGACAGAGCGGGACACAACGGGGAACACAGCGAGGACACAGCGGGACCCAGTGGGACACAGCGTCGATACAGCGGGGACACAGCGGGACACAGCGGGGTACACAGCTGGGGACACAACGGTGCACATCGGGGGACACAGCGAGGACACAGCGGGACACAGCGGGACACAGCGGGGACACTGTGGGAACATAGCGGTACACAGCGGGGTACACAGCGGGACACAACTGGACACAGCTGGGGACACAGCGGGGACACAGCGGGACACAGCGGGGGACACAGCGAGGACACAGTGGGACACAGCGGGACACAGCGGGAAACAAAGCGGGATACAGCGGGGGACAGAGCGAGGACACAGCGGGAAACAGAGGCAACACAGAGGGGACTCAGCGGGGTACAGAGCGGGGGACAAAGTGGGACACCATGGGACACAGCGTGACACAGCGGGACACAGCGGAGACACTGCGGGGACAAAGTGGGACAAAGCGGGGGACACAGCGGGACACAGCGGGACACAGCGGGGGACACAGCGGGGTACAGCAGAGTTAGAGAGGGGACACAGCGGGACACAGCGGTGACAGAGCTGGACACAACGGAGTACATAGCGGGACACAGCGGGCACACAGCGCGGACACAGTGGGACACAGCGGAACACAGAAGGGACAGAGCGGGACACAGCGGGACACAGCGGGACACAGTGGGGGACACAGTGGGACACAGCGGGGGACCCAGTGAGGACACTGCAGGACACAGCGGGGGACACAGCGGGGGATACAGCGGGACAGAGCAGGGAACACAGCGAGGACACAGCGGGACCCAGTGGGACATGA
>NW_012322470.1:0-1559 GCF_000151885.1 Dipodomys ordii
TTCCTGCTTCTTCTGCTTCTACTGCTTCCCTTTCTGCTTCTCATTCTGCTTCTGCTTCTCCTTCTGCTTCTCCTATTGATTCGCTGCCCTTCCTTCTCCTTCTCCTTCTCCTACTTCGCTTCTCCTTCTGCTTCTGCTTCTTCTGCTTCTCCTGCTTCTCGTTCTGCATCTTCTTCTGCTTCTGCTTCTTCTTCTGCTTCTGCTTCTCCTTCTTCTGCTTCTCCTCCTGATTCTCTTTCTGCTTCTCCTTCTGCTGCTCCTTCTCCTTCTTCTGCTTCTCCCTCTGCTTCTGCTTCTTATGCTTCTTCTTTTTCTTCTGGTTGTGCTTCTCCTGCTTCTGCTTCTTCTTCTTCTTCTGCTTCTACTTCTCTTTCTGCTTCTCCTTCTCCTGCTTGTTTTTCTGCTTCTTCTGCTGCTTCTCCTTTTGCTGGTTCTTCTACTTCTTCTTCTGCTTCTCTTTTTGCTTCTCCTTCTGCTGCTGCTTCTGCTTCTTCTGTTTCTCCTGCCTGAATTTCTGATTCTACTTGTTCTGCTGCTTCTCCATCTGCTTCTGCTTCTACTTCTGCTTCTGTTTCTGCTTCTTCTGCTTCTTCTCTTTCGGCTTCTCCTGCTTCTTTTTCTTGTGCTTCTCCTGCTTCTGTTTCTGCTTCTCATTCCGCTTCTGCTTCTCCTTCTCCTTCTGCTTCTCCTCCTTCTCCTCCTACATCTGCTTCTCCTTCAGCTTCTGCTTCTTCTCTTTCTCCTGCTTCTCCTTCTGCATCTCCTTCTGCTTGTGCTTGTCCTTATGCTTCGTTGTGCTTCCCTTTCTGCTTCTCTTTCTGCTTCTCTTTCTGCTTCTCCTTCTCCTTTTCCTTCTGCTTCTCCTTCTGCTTCTCCTTCTCCTTCTGCTTCAATTTCTCCTTCTGCTTCTCTTTCTGCTTCTGCGTCTTCTGTTTCTTCTGCTTCTCTTGCTTCTGCTTCTCCTGCTTCTCCTACTTCTCGTGCTGCTTCTCCTTCTGCGTCTCTTTCTGCTTCTGCTTATCCTTTTGCTTCTCCTACTCCTAATCCTTCTCTTTCGCCTTCTCCTTCTTGTTCTTCTGCTTGTCCTGGTGCTTCTGCTTCTGCTTCTGCTTATTCTACTATTTCTGTTTCTTCTGCTTCCGCTTCAGATTGTGCTTCTTCTGTTTCTCCTTCTGCTTCAGATTCTGCTTCTGCTTCTTCGGCTTCTCCTGTTTCTTCTGCTTCTGCTTCTCCTGCTTCTTCTGGTTCTCCTGCTTCTCTTTCTGCTTCTCCTTCTGCTTCTGCTTCTCCTTCTGCTTCTGCTTCTTCTCTTCTCCTTCTTCTGTTTCTTTTGCTTCTGTTTCTTCTGCTTCTTCTTCTGTTTCTTCTGATTCTACTTCTGCTTCTCCTTCTTCTCCTCTTTCTGCTTCTACTTCTGCTTCTTCTGATTCTCCTGCTTCTCCTTCTTGTTCTCCTTCTGTTTCTGCTTCTCTTTCTGCTTCTGCTTCTCCTTCTGCTGCTCCTTCTCCTTCTCCTTCTTCTGCTTCTCTCACTGCTTCTGCTTCTGCTTCTTTTGCTTA
>NW_012322471.1:0-746 GCF_000151885.1 Dipodomys ordii
CGCCCCGCGCCGCCCCAGGTGTCCGTGTGCCAGGAGATGCTGCAGGAGCTGCGCCACGCCGTGTCCTGTCGCAAGACCTCGCGTTCCCGCCGGCGACGGCGCCCGGGCGGCGGCCCGAGCCGGGCGCTGCTGTCGCTGCGGGCCGTGCGGGAGATGCGGCTCAGCAACGGGAAGCTGTACTCGGCGGGCGCGGGCGGGGACGCGGGCGGCGCGCACGGCGGGCCCCAGCGCCTCCTGGACGACCCCGGGCCGCCCGGCGGGCCCCGGCCGCCCGCGCCCTGCACGCACGTGCGCGTCTGCCAGGAGTGTCGCCGCATCCAGGCGCTGCGGGCCTCGGGGTCCGGGGTCCCCCCGCGAGGCCTGGGCGCCCCCGCCGAGGCCACCAGTCCCCCCCGGCCCCGGCCGGGTCCCACCGTACCCCGAGAGCTGGCGGAACACGAATGACCATGGGCGGGGCCCGGGTCGGGGCGTCCGGACTGATTAGCGGGCTCTGCACCCGGCCCAGGCCCCGGCTGCCGCACCCCAAACTCCTCCCCCCACCGGTGGAGGATGGCTGGACAGAACTTGGGGCCCCCGCGCCCCCGACGCCCCGGCGGGAGCCGGCGTGCGCCCCGCGGTGGACTCACGTGCGCTCCCTGACGTCGGCCGATCGCATCGCAGGATCCGAGGACTACCGGGCTGGGGATTAACGGGGGATTGGGGGGCCAAGGAAGAGGGGGATTCATCCTGTAGGCAAGAGTAGTCTG
>NW_012322472.1:0-1559 GCF_000151885.1 Dipodomys ordii
TGCTTCTGTTTCTACGGCTTCTTCTGCTTCTGCTTCTCCTGCTGCTGCTTCTTCTGCTGCTCCTGCTTCTATTTCTGTTTTCCTTCTGTTTCTGCTTCTCCTTCTGCTTCTGCTTCTTCGGCTTCTTCTGCTTCTGCTTCTCCTGCTGCTGCCTCTGCTTCTCCTGCTTCTCGTTGTGCTTCTCTTTCTGCTTCTCCTTCTCCTTCTTCTGCTTCTCCTTCTGCTTCTCCTTCTCCTTCTGCTTCAATTTCTCCTTCTGCTTCTCCTTCTGCTTCTGCGTCTTCTGTTCCTTCTGCTTCTCTTGCTTCTGCTTCTCCTGCTTCTCCTACTTCTCGTGCTGCTTCTCCTTCTGCGTCTCTTTCTGCTTCTGCTTATCCTTCTGCTTCTCCTACTCCTAATCCTTCTCTTTCGCCTTCTCCTTCTTGTTCTTCTGCTTGTCCTGGTGCTTCTGCTTCTGCTTATTCTACTATTTCTGTTTCTTCTGCTTCTGCTTCAGATTGTGCTTCTTCTGTTTCTCCTTCTGCTTCAGATTCTGCTTCTGCTTCTTCGGCTTCTCCTGTTTCTTCTGCTTCTGCTTCTCCTGCTTCTTCTGCTTCTCCTGCTTCTCTTTCTGCTTCTCCTTCTGCTTCTGCTTCTCCTTCTGCTTCTGCTTCTGCTCTTCTCCTTCTTCTGTTTCTTTTGCTTCTGTTTCTTCTGCTTCTTCTTCTTCTGTTTCTTCTGATTCTACTTCTGCTTCTCCTTCTTCTCCTTCTCTTTCTGCTTCTTCTGATTCTCCTGCTTCTCCTTCTTGTTCTCCTTCTGTTTCTGCTTCTCTTTCTGCTTCTGCTTCTCCTTCTGCTGCTCCTTCTCCTTCTCCTTCTTCTGCTTCTCTCACTGCTTCTGCTTCTGCTTCTTTTGCTTATTCTTTTTCTTCTGCTTCAGCTTCTCCTGCTTCTGCTTCTTCTCCTTCTACTGCTTCTCCTTATACTTCTCCTTATGCTTCTCCTTATGCTTCTCCTTATGCTGCTCCTTATGCTGCTGCTGCTTCTTCTTCTTTTCCTTCGTCTTCTTCTTCTTCTCTTTCTTCTGCTTCTGCTTTTCCTGCCTCTATTACTTCTACTGCTTCTCTTTCTGCTCCTTGTCCTTCTCCTGTTTCTTCTCCTTCTGCTTCTCCTGCTTCTGCTTCTTCTGCTTTTCCCTCTTCTCTTTCTGCTTCTCCTTCTGCTTCTGCTCCTTCTCCTTCTTCTATTTCTTCTTCTTATGCTTCTCCCGCTTGTGCTTCTTCTGCTTCTCCTGCTTCTCGTTCAGCTTCTCTTCGTCGGCTTCTCTTTCTATTTCTGCTTCTGCTTCTTCTGATTCTGATTCTTCTCCTTCTTCTTCTCCTTCTGCTTCTGCGTCTTCTGCATTTCCTGCTTCTCCTTCTGCATCTCCTTCTGCTTGTGCTTTTCCTTCTGCTTCTTCTTCTGCTCCGGCTTCTCCTTCTCCTTCTTCTGCTTCTCCGTCTGCTTCTGTTCCTTCTGCTTTTCCTGCTTCTCCTTCTGCTTCTCCTTCTATTTCTCCTTCTCGTCTTCTGCTATTGA
>NW_012322473.1:0-1559 GCF_000151885.1 Dipodomys ordii
TAGTACAGGCAAAAATACATACATGCATACAAACACACACATATATTTATAGATATATGCATACATATATACATATTCAGGGGTCAGGAGCATAGCTCAATGTTAGAGCGCTGGCCTTAGAATTTGTGCAGTCCTTGATTCTATCACCAAACACCAAAAAGAAAAATATACAAATAGAACAGATTCAACATGGCTGTATGTGTGGCTAAGAATCTGCATTTAGTAACAAAGAACAGAGATTATTCCAGAACAGATATACTAGGCCTCACTTTGAGAACCAGAGCTCCGGGACTATTCAATATCCAGACTCTCCTTGTACCCCAACATCTGATGAGTAAGAGGCCAGCCCTCAGAGATTAAATGATTTCCTTTGAGCCAGTCAATTCCAGAGCAGTACTGGGGTCAGAGGCGTGCCTACCTGCCTCCCCCTCGTCATGGATACGACAGAGGAAAAGCAAATGATGATAATAATGAATCATAACAACCTATATGTATGTGTATGTCAGAACTCTCACTCCCCATTTCCGGGTAGGTGAGGACTGACTGACTGAGGGAGTGACTGACCCGACCCGTGTTTTGCCCCTCCCGCCGCCCCATCCACCTTGTCGACGGCGAACGCGCGCCATCTAGCGGTGGTTTTGTGATTTGCAGTTTTCTCTCATGAAATGCATGGGGGAAAAAAAGAACAAACAAACCACGCACTGACTGACTGAGAAAACCGGCCCAGGCTGGCTGGCCCCGAGAGAGACTGCCTTCTTTTCAGAGAAGGGGTGGGGTGGGGATGATGATGTGCCTCGTTGGAGTATGGGGCCCATGCATAGGCAGGCAGGCAGGCAGGCAGGCTCGGAGTGGGACCGTCGTGTGTTGGAGCGCCAGTACAGTAGCTCAAGCCCCAGGATTGACTGGCACGTCGAGAGAAAAAGGAGGGAGGGAGTGCGGGCGGGCGGGCGCGCGGGAGAGAGAATTCAAACGAGAGAGAGAGAGAGAGAGAGACAGACAGACAGACAGACAGACAGAGACAAAGAGAGACACAGAGAGAGAAATAGAGAAACAGAAACAGAGAGACAAGAGACAGAGACGTGGTGAATTGGTCCAGCTGGACTACATACATGCTCTGTCGCGTCCGATCTTTGAGTTTCCTCAAAGATGCACGCACGCACACACACAGATACACTGAGATGCCCTCTGCCCCCTCTTCTCTCCTCTCCAATTCCCCCGCCCCCTCCCCTCTCCCCCCCCGTCAGGCACCAGAAGTGAGATCCCTCCCCTTCGCCTATTGCGTCAATTACAAACAAAAGGCAGCGTGAGATTCAAGCAAATTTGTTTTATTTTGTTCCGAGGGTAGGGTTGTGGATTTTGGTGCGGGGGAGGGGGGTCGGAGGTCGTGGTCGTGGTCGAATAATCGCCTGCGGGGGGGGGGTGAGGATGGACGGTTATGCCACCTGCATGGATGGCTCGCGTTCCCCTCTGGCTGTGCGGTTGCCGCTGAGTGCTTCAGATATCACCATCCGGTCAGGAAGCAGGGGCTGGAAGATAAAGAGATATTAAAGAGATAATTA
>NW_012322474.1:0-1559 GCF_000151885.1 Dipodomys ordii
AGCGGGACACAGCAGGTTACATAGCTGATGACTCAAATTTGACACAGTGGGGGACATAGCGGAACACAGCAGGACACAGCGGGGTACAGCAGGGACAAAACGGGAGACACAGTGGGGAACAGAGCAGGTCACAGAGGGGGACACAGAGAGGACACAGTGGGGACTCAGCGGGGACACAGTGGGACCCAGCAGTACTCAGTGGGGGACACAGCGGTGACACAGCGGGACACAGCTGGGGACACTTTGGGACACAGCGGGACACAGAGGGACACAGCAAGGACACAGCGGGGGACAGTGGGGGACACAGCGGGACACAGCAAGGCACAACGGGGTCACAGCAGTGGACACAGCAGGACACAGCGGGGGACACAGCGGGACACAGCGGGGGACACAGCGGGGGACACAGCGGGACACAGCGGGACACAGCGGGGGACACAGCGGGACACAGCGGGGACACAGCGGGTGACACAGCGGGACACAGCGGAGACACAGCGGGGACACAGCTGGACCCAGCAGGACACAGCGGGGGACACAGCGGGACACAGCGGGACACAGCGGGGGACACTGCAGGGACACATTGGGACACAGTAGGACACAGTGTAGGACAAAGCAGGAGACAGCAGAGGACACAGCGAAGACACAGCTGGACACAGCGGGGACACAGAGGGGACTCAGCAGGGGACATAGTGGGAAAAAAGCGGGACACCACGGGACACAGTAGAACACAGCGGGACACAGCGGGGACACTGCGGGACACAGCCAGGGGACACAGCGGTGGACAGCGGGCGACAGAGAAGGGACACAGCGGGACACAGAGGGGACACAGCTGGACACAGAAGGGTACACAGCGGGACACAGAGGACACACAGCAGGGACAGAGCTGGACACAGAGGGACACAGAAGGGACAGAGCGTGACACAGATGGACACTGAGGGAGACAGAGCGAGGACAAAGCCGGATACAGCGAAACACAGCGTGACAAAGTGGGGACACAGCAGGGGACACAGCGGGACACAGAGGGGGACACAGCGGGACACAGCGGGGTACACAGCAGGGACAAAGCGGGACAGAGCGCGGGACACAGCGAAGACACAGCAGGACACAGCGGTGACAAAACGGGACGCAGCGGGGGACACAGCGAGGACACAGCGGGACACAGCGGGGACAAAGAAGGGACTCAGCAAGGGACATAGAGGGAAAAAAGCAGGACACCACGGGACACAGTAGGACACAGCGGGACACAGCGGGGACACTGCGGGACACAGCCGGGGGACACAGCGGTGGACAGCGGGGGACAGAGAATGGACACAGTAGGACACAGAGGGGACACAGCTGGACACAGAAGGGTACACAGCGGGACACAGCGGACACACAGCGGGGAAAGAGCTGGACACAGAGGGACACAGAAGGGACAGAGCGTGACACAGGTGGACACTGAGGGAGACAGAGCGAGCACACAGCTCGGACACAGCGAAACAGAGCGTGACACAGTGGACACTGACGAGACAGAGCGAGCACACAGCCGGACACAGCGAAACACAGCGTGACACAGTGGGGAC
>NW_012322475.1:0-1559 GCF_000151885.1 Dipodomys ordii
TTCTTCTGCTTCTCCCACAGCTTCTGCATCTGCTTCATTAGCTTATTCTTTATCATCTGCTCTCCATGTTTCTGCTTCTTCTGCATATACTTATGCTTCTCCTTATGCTTCTTCTCTTCATCATCTTCTTATACATCATCTTCTTCTTCATCATCATCTTCTTCATCATCTTCTTCTTCTTCTTCTTCTTCTTCATCTTCTTCATCTTCTTCTTCTTCTTCTTCTTCTTCTTCTTCTTCTTCTTCTTCTCTTTCGTCTGCTTCTGCTTTTCCTGCTTCTTCTGCTTCTACTGGTTCTCTTTCTGCTTCTCATTCTGCTTCTGCTTCTCCTTCTGCTTCTCCTATTCCTTCTGTTGCCCTTCCTTCTCCTTCTCCTTCTCCTTCTTCTGCTTCTCCTGCTTTTGCTTCTTCTGCTTCTCTTGCATCTCCTTCTGCATCTTCTTCTAGTTCTACTTCTCCTTCTGCTGCTTCTTCTGCTTCTGCTTCTCCTTCTTCTGCTTCTCCTTCTGATTCTCTTTCTGCTTCTCCTTCTGCTGCTCCTTCTGCTTCTCGTTCTGCTTCTGATTCTCCTTCTGCTCTTCCTACTCCTAATCCTTCTCTTTCTCCTTCTCCTTCTTCTTCTTCTTCTGCTTCTCGTTCTGCTTCTGCTTCTGCTTCTTCTGCTTGTTCTGTTTCTTCTGCTTCAGGTCCTGCTTCTGCTTCTTCGGCTTCTTCTGTTTCTTCTGCTTCTGCTTCTCCTGCTACTGCTTCTTCTGCTTCTCTTTCTGCTTCTCCTTCTGCTTCTGCTTCTCCTTCTGCTCCTTCTCCTTCTTCTGTTTCTTCTTCTTCTTCTTCTGCTTCTCCCGCTTCTGCTTCTTCTGCTTCTCCTTCCTTTCCTCTGCTTCTGCTTCTCCTTCTCCTTCTTCTGCTTCTCTTTCTGCTTCCGCTTCTTCTGATTCTCCATCTAATCCTTCTTCTTCTCCTTCTGTTTCTGCTTCTCTTTCTGCTTCTTCATCTCCTTCTGCTTCACCTTCTGCTGCTCCTTCTCCTTCTTCTGTTTCTCCCTCTGCTTCTGGTTCTGCTTCTTATGCTTCTTCTTTTTCTTCTGCTTCTGCTTCTCCTGCTTCTGCTTCTTATGCTTCTACTGCTTCTGCTTCTTCTGCTTTTACTTCTCTTTCTGCTTCTGCTTCTCCTCCTTGTTTTTCTGCTTCTTCTGCTGCTTCTCCTTCTGCTGCTTCTTCTCCTTCTCCTTCTGCTTCTCTTTTTACTTCTCCTTCTGCTTCTGCTTCTTCTGTTTCTCCTGCCTGAATTTCTGGTTCGACTTCTTCTGCTGCTTCTTCTTCTGCTTCTGCTTCTACTTCTGCTTCTGTTTCTGCTTCTTCTGCTTCTTCCCTTTCGGCTTCTCCTGTTTCTGCTTCTTGTGCTTCAACTGCTTCTCTTTCTGATTCTCATTCCGCTTCTGCTTCTCTTTCTGCTTCTGCTTCTCCTCCTTCTCCTTCTTCTACTTCTGCTTCTCCTTCAGCTTCTGTTTCATTCTGCTTCTACTGCTTCTCCTTCTGCATCTCCTTCTGTTTGTGCTTG
>NW_012322476.1:0-1559 GCF_000151885.1 Dipodomys ordii
ATGCTTGTCCTTATGCTTGTCCTTATGCTTGTCCTTATGCTTTTCCTTCTTCTTCTTCTTCTTCTTCTTCTTCTTCCCTTTCTTCTGCTTCTCCTGGTTTTTCTGCTTCTACTGCTTCTCTTTTTGCTTCTCATTCTGCTTCTGCTTCTCCTTCTGCTTCTCCTATTGCTTCTGCTGCCCTTCCTTCTCCTTCTCCTTCTCCTACTTCTGTTTCTCCTTCTTCTTCTGCTTCTTCTGCTTCTCCTGCTTCTCCTTCTGCATCTTCTTCTGCTTCTGCTTGTCCTTCTGCTGCTTCTTCTGCTTCTGCTTCTCCTTCTTCTGCTTCTCCTTCTGATTCTCCTTCTGCTTCTCCTTCTCCTTCTGCTCCTTCTCCTTCTTCTGCTTCTCCCTCTGATTCTGCTTCTTGTGCATATTCTTTTTCTTCTGCTTCTGCTTCTCCTGCTTCTGCTTCTTCTGCTTCTACTGCTTCTCCTTATGCTTCTCCTTCTCCTCCTCCTCCTCCTCCTTTTTCTTTTTCTTCTTCTTCTTCTTCTTCTTCTTCTTCTTCTTCTTCTTCTTCTTCTTCTTCTTCTTCTTCTTCTTCTTCTTCTTCTTCTTCTTCTCTTCTTCTGCTTCTTCTTTTCCTGATTCTTCTGCTTCTACTGCTTCTCTTTCTGCTTCTCATTCTGCTTCTGCTTCTCCTTCTGCTTCTCCTATCTTCTTCTGCGGCTCTTCCTTCTCCTACTTCTACTTTTCCTTCTGCTTCAGCTTCTTCTGCTTCCCCTCCTTCTCTTTCTGCTTCTCCTTCTGTATCTGCTTCTCCTTCTGCTTCTGCTTCTTGTCCTTCTCCTGTATGTTCTGCTAATGCTCCTCCTGTTTCTGCATCTCCTGCTCCTCCTTCTACTGCTCTTTCTGCTTCTCCTTCTGTTTCTCCTTCTCCTTCACCTTCTCGTTCTTCTGCATTTCCTTCTGCTTCTCCTTAAGCTTCTGCATCTTCTGCTTCTTCTGCTACGGCCTCTGCTTCTTCTGTTTCTTCTGCTTCTAGTTCTGCTTCTCCTTCTGCTTTTGCTTCTCTTTCTGCTTCTGCTTCTCCTTCTGCTTCTCCAGATTCTGCTTCTCCTGCTTCTCCTTCTCCTTCTTCTTCTTCTGCTTCTCCTGTTGCTTCTTCTTCTGCTTCTTCTGCTTTTTCTGTTGCTTCTTCTTCTGCTTCAGCTTCTGCTTCTTCTGTTTCTCCTTTTGCTTCTGCTTCTCCGTCTGTTTCTGCTTCTGCTCTTCTCCTTCTTCTGTTTCTTCTGCTTCTGCTTCTCCTGCTTCTTCTTCTTCTGCTTCTCCTACTTCTCCTTCTGCTTCACCGTCTCATTCTCCTTCTCTTTCAATTTCTCCTTCTTGTGCTTCTCATTCTGCTTCTGCTTCTCCTGCTTCTTCTGTTTCTCCTTCTGCTTCTCCTTCTGCTTCTCTTTCTGCTTCTCATTCTCCTTCTGCTCCTCCTACTCCTACTCCTTCTCTTTCTCCTTCTTCTTCTTCTGCTTTTCGTTCTGCTTCATTCTGCTTGTTCTGTTCTTCTGCTTCTGCTTTCCAGC
>NW_012322477.1:0-1559 GCF_000151885.1 Dipodomys ordii
TCTTCGGATTCTTATGCTTCTGCTTCTCCTGCTTCAGCTTCTTCTGCTTCCCCTCCTTCTCTTTCTGCTTCTCCTTCTGTATCTGCTTCTCCTTCTGCTTCTGCTTCTTGTCCTTCTCCTGTTTGTTCTGCTTATGCTTCTCCTGTTTCTGCATCTCCTGCTCCTCCTTCTGCTGCTCGTTCTGCTTCTCCTGCTGCTTTTCCTTCTCCTGCTCCTTCTTCTGCTTCTCTTTCTGCTTCTCCTTCTGTTTCTCCTTCTCCTTCTCCTTCTCGTTCTTCTGCTTCTCCTTCTGCTTCTGCTTCTCCTTCTGCTTCAATTTCTCCGTCTGCTTCTCATTCTGCTTCTGCCTCTTCTATTTCTTCTGCTTCTCCTGCTTCTGCTTCTCCTGCTTCTCCTACTTGTCTTGCTGCTTCTCCTTCTGCGTCTCTTTCTGCTTCTGCTTATCCTTTTGCTTCTCCTACTCCTAATCCTTCTCTTTCGCCTTCTCCTTCTTCTACTTCTGCTTGTCCTGGTGCTTCTGCTTCTGCTTATTCTACTATTTCTGTTTCTTCTGCTTCTGCTTCAGATTGTGCTTCTTCTGTTTCTCCTTCTGCTTCAGATTCTGCTTCTGCATCTTCGGCTTCTCCTGTTTCTTCTGCTTCTGCTTCTCCTGCTTGTTCAGCTTCTCCTGCTTCTCTTTCTGCTTCTCCTTCTGCTTCTGCTTTTCCTTCTGCTTCTGCTTCTGCTCTTCTCCTTCTTCTGTTTCTTTTGCTTCTGTTTCTTCTTCTTCTTCTGTTACTTCTGATTCTACTTCTCCTTCTCCTTCTTCTACTTCTCTTTCTGTTTCTACTTCTGCTTCTTCTGATTCTCCTGCTTCTCCTTTTGTTCTCCTTCTGTTTCTGCTTCTCTTTCTGCTTCTGCTTCTCCTTCTGCTGCTCCTTCTCCTTCTCCTTCTTCTGCTTCTCCCACTGCTTCTGCTTCTGCTTCTTTTGCTTATTCTATTTCTTCTGCTTCTCCTGCATCTACTGCTTCTCCTTATGCTTCTCCTTATGCTTCTCCTTATGCTTCTCCTTATGCTTCTCCTTCTTCTTCTTCTTCTTCTTCTTCTTCTTCTTCTTCTTCTTCTTCTTCTTCTTCTTCTTCTTCTTCTTCTTCTTCTTCTTCTTCTTCTTCTTCTTCTTCTTCTTCTTCTCTTTCTGCTGCTTCTGCTTTTCCTGCTTCTTCTTCTTCTACTGCTTCTCTTTCTGCTTCTCATTCTGCTTCTGCTTCTCCTTCTGCTTCTCCTATTGCTTCTGCGGCTCTTCCTTCTCCTTCTCCAACTTCTCCTTCTCCTTCTGCTTCTGCTTCTTCTGCTTCTCCTTCTGCATCTTCTTCTGCTTCTGCTTCTCCTTCTGTTGCTTCTTCTGCTTCTGTTTCTCCTTCTGCTTCTCCTTCTGCTTCTTCTGCTTCTCCTTCTGCTTCTCCTTCTGTTTCTCCTTCTCCTTCTCGTTCTTCTGCTTTTACTTTTGCTTCTCCTTCTGCTTCTGCTGCAACTGCTACTGCTTCTGCTTCTTCTGTTTCTTCCGCTTCTCCTTCTCCTT
>NW_012322478.1:0-1559 GCF_000151885.1 Dipodomys ordii
TAGGGACTTGTGCTCCCATGGCTGGCTTTTAGGAAGTTCACAATAAAGTAATACCTATACACATAAAGAAACTTTTGTGAGTGATGTGTATTCACTTCTTCAATTGCCAAAATTAAATTCATATGTCAAAACATCAAATTACTTACATTATAATATATGCAGTTCAACTGGCATCACTAACACCTCCATAAATCAAATGCAAGCTAAAAGCTCTACTTCAAAAACCAACATCTAAGGCAGTGTTGGAAATACAAGAAGATACACAACAAATCTAAAGGAGTGAGATCTTTAACACTGGCAATGAGCAGTGATAGCTGAATTTTTAACCAGGCTTGAAAAGTTAGGGTGTCAACTAACTATGTGATTAGAGTTGCAGAGTTGACCTTGGTATCAAGATTGAAGGTAAAATTCAAAGGCAGCTAAGATTGCTGCAGTATTGTGGCTTGATACAGTGTGACCTTGTGTGATAATAGTAAAGCACAGAGTAGAAGTTAAGTCAGTGAAATGTATAGGAAGGATTCTCCACTGAGAATAATTGTAGGGGGTGATCATCACTCTTGCGTTGAAAATGTATAGCCCATCATTCTACTTTAAGCTCTAGCAATTTTCTGACCTGAAGATAATTAAAACATACCATTGTGCAGTGAGTGCACAGGTATGGAATGGCCTGACCCTGATATTTCATTCTGTATTGTTGAGTTTCATGAAGAAATGTTCATAATTAGGCAATTCACAATCATCTAAGTCTGAATCAGACAACTGAGATAAGACATTACGGTCATCACTCCAGTGACATGGTCTGTGACCTGTGAAATAAATAACACTATTTCACAATGCATATGTGTTTCTGAAAATGCATGCAATACCAAATACCAAATATACAAAAGGGACAATTATCCATTTCATATTATCAGAAGTAAAGATAATCCTGAATTGTACTTACTTGCTAGAGGATCACAGGGTCACTGCTAACGTTTGGTACCTTTCCAGGTGCTCAATCTTCCTCAATGTTTTTTGAGGAAATGTTTTTCCATAGTTTTTTTTGAGGTGTTAAGAAAATCAGTACTGTCACTAACCGCAACCATGGGAGAGGAAAGATGCTGGGATACCTGGCCAAAGAACTGAGAAATCACAGGAAGTGATAGGAAAGAAGACACCAGAGGACCAAAGCCTCATTGCCAGCTTCTGGATCCCCAAATCCTGCTTAACATGTTTATATTCCTTCTACTACAAGGGGGCGGTCAGTGGCTATAGGTATGTCCACAAACTAAGGCATTAATCTAGCTTTGGTTACAACTATTAACATGAGGTATTGTTTGTATACATAGTGATAATTGAATCCCTTATTGTTAGGGTGCAGAAGGGAGCAATAGTCATTACATCCATAACACAGACATCCATCTTGTCTCCAAATCTTAATCTTTTAGTGTACAACAACTCGATTTTAAATACTCTTGAGGTAATAGCTCATACCCCTGTCTTCCCTTGACTGACCATTCCAGAGCAGAGCTCTCAGCCTTTTGATTGCTGTTTGAGATGGCTTCCTAATCTATCCCTTT
>NW_012322479.1:0-1559 GCF_000151885.1 Dipodomys ordii
TCAACAGCGTCGATACAGCGGGGATACAGCGTTACACAGTGTGGTACACATCTGTGGACACAAGGGCACACAGTGGGGGCACAGCGGGACACAGCGGGACACAGTGGGACAAAGCGAAGACAAATCGTGAGATACAGTGGTGGACAGAGCGGGAGACAGCGGGGGACACAGGGAGGACACAGCAGGGCACAGCGGCACACAGCAGGGACAGAGCGGGTCACAGCAGGACTCAGCGGGAAACACAGCGAGGACACAGCGGGTCACAGCGTCGATACAGCGGGGATACAGCGTTACACAGCGTGGTACACATATGTGGACATAACAGGACACAGTGGGGACACAGCGGGACATAGTGGGACACAGCGAGGACAAATCGTGAGACAAAGCGGGGGACAGAGCGGGAGACAGCGGGGGACACATCGAGGACACAGCAGGACACAGCGGGACACAGCAGGGACAGAGCGGGACACAGCGGGACACAGCGGGGGACCCAGCGAGGACACAGCAGGACACAGCGGGGGACCCAGCGAGGACACAGCCGGACACAGCGGGGTACCCAGGGAGGACACAGCGAGACACAGCGGGGGACACAGCGGGACACAGCGGAGGACCCAGCGAGGACACAGCGGGACACAGCGGGGGACACAGCGAGGACACAGCGGGGGACACAGCGGGGGACACTGCGGGACACAGTGAGAAACACAGCGAGGACACAGCGGGACACAGCGTCGATACAGCGGGGATACAGCG
Source organism: Dipodomys ordii (assembly GCF_000151885.1). NCBI lineage: Eukaryota > Metazoa > Chordata > Mammalia > Rodentia > Heteromyidae > Dipodomys > Dipodomys ordii. Next base: position 751 of record NW_012322479.1, read on the forward strand.
TTACACAGCGTGGTACACATCTGTGGACACAACGGGACACAGTGGGGGCACAGCAGCACACAGTGGGACACAGCGAGGACAAATCGTGAGACGTAGCGGGGGACAGAGCGGGAGACAGCGGGGGACACAGTGAGGACACAGCAGGACACAGCGGGACACAGCAGGGACAGAGCGGGACACAGCGGGACAAAGCGAGGGACACAGCGGGACACAGAGGGGGACCCAGCAAGAACACAGCGGGACACAGCGGGGAACACAGCGAGGACACAGCGGGGGACACAGCGGGAGACACTGCGGGACACAGCCGTGAACACAGCGAGGACCCAGCGGGACCCAGCGGGACACAGCGTCGATACTGCGGGGACACAGCGTTACACAGCGTGGTACACAGCTGTGGACACAACGGGACACAGTGGGGGCACAGCGGGACACAGCGGAACACAGTGGGACACAGCGGGGACAAAGCGTGAGACACAGCGGGGGACAGAGCGGGAGACAGCGGAGAACACAGCGAGGACACAGCGGGACACAGCGGGGGAAACAGCGGGACACAGCGGGGGAAACAGCGGGACACAGCGGTGGACACAGGGGGAGAGAGCGGGGGACACAGCGGGACACAGCGGTGGAAACAGCGGGACACAGCGGTGGACCCAGCGAGGACCCAGCGGGACCCAGCGGGACACAGCGTCGATACAGCTGGGGTACAGCCTTACACAGCGTGGTACATATCTGTGGACACAACGGGACACAGTGGGGGCATAGCGGGACAGAGCGGGACACAGTGGGACACAGCGAGGACAAATCGTGAG
>NW_012322480.1:0-1559 GCF_000151885.1 Dipodomys ordii
TGCCCTGAGATGCAGGCCTAATCCTTTTCTATTAAATTAATGAAATAAGCTTAGTTTTGAATGGATGGACAGTCCATGACATTTGTTCCAAAACAAGAAAAGATACAGGAGAAAATTTAAGAGGAAAGAGAACCCAAGTCTCCTGAAATTAGCAAAAATATATAGATATATAATTTAAAAATCCACGGTCCAAAGCAAACCCTGGCAGGAAAGTCCTTGAGACTCTTATCTCCACTTAAACACAAGAAAAGAGGAAGTGTTGCTGTGGCTCAAGTGGTAGAGAGCTCCCCTTGATCTGAGGAGTTCAGGAACATGTTAACACTCAGGCCCAGAGTTCAAGCCCCACAACTGACCAAAAGAAATTTTAAAAAAAAGATTAAAGCATCAACCAACCTGAAGATGTTGTCCAGAATAAAGAGTGTGGCATTATGTATTTACATGACTCAGTCACTTGCAACCTAGTTTACCAGCGGAGGGTGGGTGATTTGTTTGTGCACCAAAACCTGCAAAACTTTTTCACTTTACCAAGGAAGGAGAGATTGGATGAATAGGAAAGGTGTTTTGTGGCCTTTCCTTTTGGTTCAGTGATTGTTTTCTGGAGTCAAATTCAGAGAATTTTCACTGGTAATCCTACTTGCATGAGGAATTAAGGAGCCATGCATTGATAGTGGTCTTTGTTCTGTCCTTGGTCTGGTTCCAACTGCCACTAGGTAATCCAGGTCCCACTTCTGGACCAAGATGCTTGAAGAAAACTTACCCACCAGGCAGGTGATCCTAACCACAGCCAGAAAAGGCAAAAAGTGCCATGTCAAAGGCAGCACGTGAGATTTAGACCAGACAGATTTTGTCATCCTCATTTTGTATTACTTTGATTCTACAAAATAATGTACTGATTTTAACACCTTCCCCATCTGCCACCCTCCCCCGCATTGGATAAAGCTCACAAAAATCCTGCCTCTAGCTCCCAGGACACTTAACTCTTAGGTTTGCACAATCGTATCCACGATAGAGAATGACTTAATTGTATTTTTTGGGGGTCCAGCCCTGGGGCCTGAACTCTGGGCCTGGGCGCTGTCCCTCAGCTCTTGAGCTCAAGGCTAGAACTCTACCACTTGAGCCACAGCACCAATTTTGGCTTTTTTTCTTTGTGCTTATGTGGTGCTGAGGAATCGATCCCAGGGCCTCAGGCATGCAAAGCAAGCGCTCTACCACTGAACCACCTTCCCATGTGGACTTAATTGTATTTTGAACACATAAAGCATGCATATAAAACTAGCACATTTTGATCTTAGGAGAAAACAGCCTTGTTCCCCTCTAATTTATTGACTGATAGGCAGTTTTAGAGGGCAATATGTTTTCCTTTTTATCTAAAAAGCTTGTAGGAAACTATGTTCATAATCTGGCTGCTCTTCCCCATACCTCAACACCTAAAATACAAATTTCACAAGAATTTACAAGAAAGAATACAAAAGCCAAACAATGGGAATGCTCATATACAGAATGTTTACAAAACCCAGAATATAACTTGTTGTTTGAGGGAGGGGCTCTCTTTACATTGA
>NW_012322481.1:0-1559 GCF_000151885.1 Dipodomys ordii
GGCCACAGTTAGTCCAGTGTGGGGACACACGCATCACGTTCTCCCTTTTGATATAAGGTGTCTCCCCAGGTGATGTGCGATGGGCCATGAGGCACGCCAACAAAATGGTCGACTCCTCGGCCCTGTTCTCCTTATATGCTAGCCCTGTTCATCACGTTCATCCAGGAAAAATCAGCAGAGCTTGGGGAAACGGGAATTGGCCTGAGGGAACACTGGATCTTTCCCGTGATAGAGGAGTTCAACTTCCAAGCGAGACAACGCCGGGGCCAGACAGAATGAGACATGCATCAGGCAGCCTCTGAGACAAATGTGTTTTCCCTCCCCCAGCCCCACCCCGCGTTCGGGCTTCCCTGGAGTCCTGCTCCTAATTATCTCTTTAATATCTCTTTATCTTCCAGCCCCTGCTTCCTGACCGGATGGTGATATCTGAAGCACTCAGCGGCAACCAGACAGCCAGAGGGGAACGCGAGCCATCCATGCAGGTGGCGTAACCGTCCATCCTCACCCCCTCACCCCCGCAGGCGATTACTCGACCACGACCACGACCTCCGACCCCCCACCCCGCACCAAAATCCACAACCCTACACTCGGAACAAAATAAAACAAATTTGCTTGAATCTCACGCTGCCTTTTGTTTGTAATTGACGCAATAGGCGAAGGGGAGGGATCTCATTTCTGGTGCCTGACGGGGGGGAGGGGGGAGGGGGCGGGGGAATTGGAGAGGATAGAAGAGGGGGCAGAGGGCATCTCAGTGTATCTGTGTGTGTTCGTGCGTGCATCTTTGAGGAAACTCAAAGATCGGACGCGCCAGAGCATGTATGTAGTCCAGCCGGACCAATTCACCACGTCTCTGTCTCTTGTCTCTCTGTTTCTGTTTCTCTATTTCTCTCTCTGGTCTATCTTAGTCTCTGTCTGTCTGTCTGTCAGTCTGTCTATATGTATATCTCATTGTCTCTGTCTGTCTGTCTGTCTGTCTCTCTCTCTCTCTCTCTCTCTTTCTCTCGTTTTTATTCTCTCTCCCGCCCGCCTGCCCGCCCGCACTCCCTCCTTCCTTTTCCTCTCGACTTGCCAGTCAATCCTGGGGTTTGAGCTACTGTACTGGCGCTCCAACACACAACGGTCCCACTCCGAGCCTGCCTGCCTGCCTGCCTGCCTATGCATGGGCCCCATACTCCAACGAGGCACATCATCATCACCACCCCACCCCTTCTCTGAAAAGAAGGCAGTCTCTCTCGGGGCCAGCCAGCCTGGGCCGGTTTTCTCAGTCAGTCAGTGCGTGGTTTGTTTGTTCTTTTTTTTCCCCCATGCATTTCATGAGAGAAAACTGCAATTCACAAAACCACCACTAGATGGCGCGCGTTCGCCGTCGACAAGGAGGATGGGGCGGCGGGAGGGCAAAATACGGGTCGGGTCAGTCACTCACTCAGTCAGTCAGTCCTCACCTACCCGGCAGTGGGGAGTGAGAGTTCTGACATGCACATACATATAGGTTGTTATGATTCATTATTATCATCATTTGCTTTTCCTCTGTCGTAGCCATGACGACGGGAGGGGGGTGA
>NW_012322482.1:0-1559 GCF_000151885.1 Dipodomys ordii
GTGGGGTACAATTCGAGGGCTTTGTGAGGGTCATCATTGGTGTTTCATCTGGAGACAAAGAAGGGACACAGCTTGTTCATTGCGTGACAAAGATAGGACACATCGTGTGATATAGATGTTTACAGCGGGACACAGCGTGGATTCAGAGGTTGACTCATTTTTTCACAGCTTGTCACAGCTGGATTCAGCGGGGGACAGTGCGGGGACTCAGCGGGTACACAGTGGGGGACACAGCGGAACACAGCAGGACACAGCGGGACACAGCGGGGGTCAGAGCTGTGACACAGTGGGGTACAGCTGAACACTTCAGGACACAGCGGGACACAGCGGGACACAGCAGGACATAGTGGGACAAAGTGGGGACACACCGGGACACAGCGGGGTCACAGAGGGACACATCGGGGAAGAAAGCGGGGACACAGCGGGACACAGCGTGTATACAGCGAGGGACACAGCAGGACACAGTGGGGACACACCGGGACACAGCGGGGACACAGCCCACACAGTGGGGGACACAGCGGGGACTCAGCGGGTCAAAGTGGGTACACTGCGGTGACACAGCTGGACACAGCGGGACACAGCAGGGACACAGCGGAACACAGCGGCGGTCACAGCGGGGTCACAGCGGGGGACAAAGAGGGGACACAGCTTGGACATAGTGGGACACAGCAGGGACACAGCCGGTGACACAGCTGGACACAGCGGGACACAGCGGGGACACAGCGAGGGACACAGCGGAACAAAGCAGGACACAGCGGGACACAGCGGGGGACACACCGGGGACAGAGCAGGGAAACAGTGGGACACAGTGTGGGACACAGCGGGGACTCAGCAGGACACAGCGGGACACAGTGGGGACACAGAGGGACACAACGGGGGACACAGCGAGGACACAGCGGGACACAGCGGGGACACAGTGGGACACAGCGGGACACAGCGGGGGACACAGCGTGACACAGCGGGGGACACGGCGGAACACAGTGGGGGACAGAGCGTGGGAAACAGCGAGACACAGCGGGGACCAAGTTGCACAAAAGCGTTGTACACAGCGGGACACAGCGGGGACACAGCGGGGACACAGCGGGACACAGCAGTTCCCAGCAGGGACACAGCGGGACACAGCGGGACACAGCAGGGGACACATCTGGACACAGTGGGGGACACAGCGAGGACAGAGTGGGACACAGCGGGGGACACAGCGAGGACACAGCGGGACATAGTGGGGAAAACAGCGGGATACAATGGGGACACAGCAGTGGACACAGCGGGACACAGCGGGGGACACAGTGGGAAACAGCGGGGGACACAGCGGGGGACACAGCGGGACACAGCCGGACACAGCGGGGGACACAGGTGGGACACAGTGGGAAACAGCGGGGACAGAGCGGGACTCAGCGGGGGACACAGCAGTACACAGCGGGACACAGCGGGGGACACAGAGGAACACAGAGGGGGACACAGAGGGGCACACAGCAGGACACAGCGGGGAACACATCAAGGACACAGCGGGGACACAGCGGGACACAACGGGTTACACAACTGGGGACACAAAGGGACAC
>NW_012322483.1:0-1558 GCF_000151885.1 Dipodomys ordii
TCTGCTTCTCCTTCTGCTCCTTCTCTTTCTTCTGTTTCTTCTTTTTCTTCTGCTTCTCCCGCTTCTGCTTCTTCTGCTTCTCCTGCTTGTCCTTATCCTTGTGCTTATCCTTCTCCTTCTTCTCCTTCTCTTTCTGCTTCTGCTTCTTCTGATTCTCCAACTTCTCCTTCTGCTTCTCCTTCTGTTTCTGCTTCTGTTTCTGCTTCTGCATCTCCTTCTGCTTCACCTTCTGCTGCTCCTTCTCCTTCTTCTGTTTTTCCCTCTGCTTCTTATGCTTCTTCTTATTCTTCTGGTTCTGCTTCTCCTGCTTCTGTTTCTTCTTCTTCTTCTTCTTCTTCTTCTTCTTCTTCTTCTTCTTCTTCTTCTTCTTCTTCTTCTTCTTCTGCTGCTGCTGCTGCTGATTCTTCTTCTTCTTCTTCTTCTTCTTCTTCTTCTTCATCTTCTTCTTCTTCTTCTTCTTCTTATTCATCTACATCTTCTTCTTCTGCTACTACTGCTACTGCTTCTACTGCTTCTTCTGCTTCTTCTGCTACTACTTACACCTACTACTACTGCTGCTGCTTCTCCCGCTTCTGCTTCTTCTGCTTCTCCTGCTTCTCCTTCTGCTTCTGCTTCTCCTTCTCCTTCTTCTGCTTCTCTTTCTGCTTCTGCTTCTGCTTCTTCTGATTCTCCAACTTCTCCTTCTCCTTCTCCTTCTGTTTCTGCTTCTCTTTCTCCTTCTGCATCTCCTTCTGCTTCACCTTCTGCTGCTCCTTCTCCTTCTTCTTTTTCTCCCTCTGCTTCGGCTTCTGCATCTTATGCTTCTTTATTTCTTCTGCTTCTGCTTCTCCTGCTTCTGCTTCTTATGCTTCTACTGCTTCTTCTTCTGCTTCTGCTTCTTCTTATTCTTCTGCTTCTACTTCTCTTTCTGCTTCTGCTTCTTCTGCTTGTTTTTCTGCTTCTTCTACTGCTTCTCCTTCTGCGGCTTCTTCTACTTCTCTTTCTGCTTCTCTTTTTGCTTCTCTTTCTGCTTCTGCTTCTGCTTCTTCTGTTTCTCCTGCCTGAATTTCTGGTTCTACTTTTTCTGCTGCTTCTCCTTCTGCTTCTGCTTCTCCTACTGCTTCAGTTTCTGCTTCTTCTACTTCTTCTCTTTCGGCTTCTCCTGCTTCTGTATCTTGTGCTTCTCCTGCTTCTCATTCTGCTTCTCATTCCGCTTCTGCTTGTCCTTCTGCTTCTCCTCCTTCTCCTACTTCTCCTTCTCCTTCAGCTTCTGCTTCTTCGGCTTCTCCTTCTGCATCTCCTTCTGCTTGTGCTTGTCCTTATGCTTCTTCTTCTGCCTCTGCTTCTCCTTCTCCTTCTTTTGCTTCTCCTTTTGCTTCGGCTTCTTCTGCTTTTCCTGCTTCTCCTTCTGCTTCTGCTTCTTCTGCTTCTCCTGCTTCTCCTTCTGCATCTTCTTCTTCTTCTGCTTCTGCTTCTCCTTCTTCTGCTTCTCCTTCTGATTCTCCTTCTGCTTCTTCTTCTGCTGCTGTACCTGCTTGTCTTTCTGCTTCAACTTCTGCTTCACCTTCTGTTTCTCCTT
>NW_012322484.1:0-1558 GCF_000151885.1 Dipodomys ordii
ATCATCTGTTTTTCCTTATCCTTCTCGTTTTTCTGCTTTTCCTTCTGCTTCTCCTTCTACTTCTGCTGCAACTGCTACTGATTCTGCTTCTTCTGTTTCTTCTGCTTCTCCTTCTGCTTTTGATTCTCTTTCCGCTTCTGCTTCTCCTTCTGCTTCTCATTCTGCTTCTCCAGATTCTGCTTCTTCTGATTCTCCTGCTTCTCCTTCTGCTTCAGGTTCTGCTTCTGCTTCTTCGGATTCTTATGCTTCTGCTTCTCCTGATTCTGCTTCTTCTGCTTCCCCTCCTTCTCTTTCTTCTTCTCATTCTGTATCTGCTTCTCCTTCTGCTTCTTCTGCTGTCCTTCTCCTTTTTCTTCTGCTTCTGCTTCTCCTGTTTCTACATTTCCTGCTTGTCCTTCTGATGCTCTTTCTGCTTCTCCAGCTGCTTTTCCTTCTCCTGCTCCTTCTTCTGCTTCTCTTTCTGCTTCTCCTTCTGTTTCTCCTTCTACTTCTCCTTCTCGTTTTTCTGCTTTTCCTTCTGCTTCTCCTTTTGCTTCTGCATCTTCTGCTTCTTCCGCTACTGCCTCTGCTTCTTCTGTTTCTTCTGCTTCTCCTTCTAATTTAGCTTCTCTTTCTGCTTCTGCTTCTCCTTCTGCTTCTCCAGGTTCTGCTTCTTCTGCTTCTCCTTCTACTTCAGGTTCTGCTTCTGCTTCTTCGTCTTCTTCTGCTTCTGCTTCTTCTGCTGCTGCTTCTTCTGCTTCTCCTGCTTCTCTTTCTGCTTTTCCTTCTGTTTCTGCTTCTCCATCTGCATCTGTTTCTTCTCCTTCTTCTGTTTCTTCTGTTTCTGCTTCTCCTGCTTCTGCTTCTCCTGCTTTCTGCTTCTTCTCCTACTTCTGCTTCTACTTCTGCTTCTGCTTCTCCTTCTGCTTCTGCTTCAATTTCTCCTTCTGCTTCTCATTCTGCTTCTGCGTCTTCTGTTTCTTCTACTTCTCCTGCTTCCGCTTCTCCTGCCTCTCCTACTTTTCATGCTGCTTCTCCTTCTGCGTCTCTTTCTGCTTCTGCTTATCCTTTTGCTTCTCTTACTCCTAATCCTTCTCTCTCGCCTTCTCCGTCTTCTTCTTCTGCTTCTCCTTCTGCTTCTGCTTCTGCTTATTCTACTATTTCTGTTTCTTCTGCTTCAGATTGTGCTTCTTCTGTTTCTCCTTCTGCTTCAGATTCTGCTTCTGCTTCTCCGGCTTCTCCTGTTTCTTCTGCTTCTGCTTCTCCTGCTTCTGCTTCTTCTGCTTCCCCTCCTTCTCTTTCTGCTTCTCCTTTTGTTTCTGCTTCTCCTTCTGCTTCTGCTTCTTGTCCTTCTCCTGTTTCTTCTGCTTCTGCTTCTCCTGTTTCTGCATCTCCTGCTCCTCCTTCTGCTGCTCTTTCTGCTTCTCCTGCTGCTTTTCCTTCTCCTGCTCCTTCTTCTGCTTCTCTTTCTGCTTCTCCTTCTGTTTCTCCTTCTCCTTCTCGTTATTCTGCTTTTCCTTCTGCTTCTCCTTCTGCTTCTGCATCTTCTGCTTCTTCTGCAACTGCCTCGGCTCTTCTG
>NW_012322485.1:0-1558 GCF_000151885.1 Dipodomys ordii
GCGGGGGACACAGTGAAGACACATTGGGAAACAGCGGGGACACAGCGGGACTCAGAGGGGGACACAGCAGTACACAGCGGGACACAGCGGGGCACAGCAGGGACACAGCGGGGGACACAGCGGGGAACAGGAGGGACACTGCGGGGGACACAGCGGGACACAGTGTGGAACACAGAGAGTACACAGCGGGACCCAGCGGGACACAGCGTCGATACAGTGGGGACACAGCGTGACACAGCAGGGTACATAGCTGGGGACACAACGGGACACAGTGGGGGACATAGCGGGACACAGCGGGACACAGCGGGACACAGCGGGTCACAGCGGGGACAAAGCGGGGACTCAGCGGGGGACACAGCGGGGGACAAACGGGACACCACGGAATACAGTGGGATACAGCGGGACACAGGGGGGACACAGCAGGACACAGCAGGACACAGAGGGGGACACAGCGGGACACAGCGGGGGACAGAGCGGGGGACAAAGCGGGACACCACGGGTCACAGTGTGTCACATCGGGACACAGCGGCGACACTGCGGGGACACAGCGGGACAAAATGGGGGAAACAGCGGGACACAGCGGAAGACAGCATTGGACACAGGAGGGGATAGCGGGGGACAGAGAGAGGACACAGCGGGAACACAGCGGTGACACAGCTGGAGACAGCTGATACACAGCAGGGAAACTGCGGGGACACAGGGGGACAAAGCGTGGGACACATGGAACTCACCGGGACACAGCGGGGGACACAGCGGGACACAGTGGGACACAGCGGGGCACACAGGGGGGACACAGCGGGACCCAGCGGGGAACACAGCGAGGACACAGCGGGACCCAACGGTACACAGCGTCGATACAGCGGGGACACAGCGTTACACAGCGTGGTACACAGCTGTGAACACAACGGGACACAGTGGGGGCACAGCGGGACACAGCGGGACACAGTGGGACACAGCGGGGACAAAGCTTGAGACACAACGGGGTACAGAGCAGGAGACAGCGGGGGACACAGCGAGGACACAGCGGGACAAAGTGCTGACACTGCGGGGGACACAGCGGGGGACACAGCGGGGGACACAGCCGGACACAGCGGGACACAGCGGGGGAAACAGGGGGGACCCAGCGGGACCCAGCGCGGGACACAGCGTGGACACATTGGGACACAGCGGGGACACAGCAGTACACAGCTGGACACAGCGGGTCACAGCGAAGGACACAGAGGGGTACATAGCGGGACACAGTGGGGAACACAGGGAGGACACAGCGGGACTCAGCGGGACACAGCGTCGATACAGCGGGGACACAGCGGGACACAGTGGGGTACACAGCTGGGGACACAACGGGACACAGCGGGGGACACAGCGAGGACTCAGCAGAACACAGCGTGCGAAACAGCGAGGACACAGCGGGACACAGCGAGACACAGCGGGACATAGTGGGGACACAGCAGTACTCACTCAGCGAGACACAGCGGGGGACACAGCGGGATACATCGGGGGACTCTTCGGGACATTTCGGGGGACACATCGGGACACAACGGGACACATCGGGGGACAC
>NW_012322486.1:0-1558 GCF_000151885.1 Dipodomys ordii
TCTCGCTGTGTCCCACGCTCTGTCCTTCACTGTGTCCTGCACTGTCCCCCGCTGTGTCCCTTTGTGTCCCCCGCCTTGTCCCCGCTGTGTCACCGCTGTGTCCGGCTGTGCCCCCACTGTGTCCCGTTGTGTAAACAGATGTGTACTACGCTGTGTAACGCTGTGTCCCCGCTGTATCGACGCTGTGTCCCACTGTGTCCCGCTGTGTCCTCGCTGTGTTCCCCGCTGTCTCCCGCCCTGTCCCTCGCTGTGTCTCACGCTTTGTCCCCGCTGTGTCCCACTGTGTCCCGCTGTGTCCGGCTGTGCCCCCACTGTGTCCCGTTGTGTCCACAGCTGAGTACTACGCTGTGTAACGCTGTGTGCCCGCTGTATCGACGCTGTGTCCCGCTGTGTCCCGCTGTGTCCTCGCTGTGTTCCCCGCTGTGTCCCGCTGTGTCCCCGCTGTGTCCTGCTGTGTCCCCCATGTGTCCCCCGCTGTGTCCTATTGTGTCCCGCTGTGTCCCCCAAGTTTCCCCCGCTGTGTACGGCTGTGTCCCCACTGTGTCCCCCTTTGTCCACTGCTGTGTCCCCGCTATGTCCCGCTTTTTCCCCGGCTGTGTCCCGCTGTGTCCTCACTGTGTCCCACGCTGTGTCCCACTGTGTCCTAGCTGTGTCCCCAGCTGTGTCCCGCTGTGTCCCCCGCTTTGTCCTGCTGTGTCCCACTGTGTCTCCGCTGTGTCCCGCTGTGTCCCGCTGTGTCCCCGGTGTGCCCGCTGTGTCCCGCTGTGTAACCCGCTGTGTCCAGCTGTGTCACCGCTGTGTCCCGCTGTGGCCCATCTCTGTCTCCGCTGTCCCCCGCTGTGTCCCCCGCTGTGTCCCACTGTGTCCCGCCGTGTCCCCTGCTTTTTCCTGCAGTGTCCCCACAATGTCCCCGCTGTGTCCCGCTGTGTCACACTGTGTCCCGTGGTATCCCACTTTGTCCCCCGCTGTTTCCCCGCTGTGTCGTCCGCTGAGTCCCCTCTGTATCGATGATGTGTCCAGCTGTGTCACCGCGGTGTCCCGCTGTGGCACTTCTCTGTCTGTGCTGTGTCCCGCTTTGTCCCCCGCTTTGTTCCGCTGTGTCTCGCTGTGTCCCACGCTCTGTCCCTCACTGTGTCCCGCAGTGTCCCCCGCTGTTTCCCGTTTTGTCCCCCGCCTTGTCCCCGCTGTGTCACCGCTGTGTCCCGCTGTTTCCTCGCTGTGTCCCCTGCTGTCTCCCTCTCTGTCCCCTGCTGTGTCTCACGCTTTGTCCCCGCTGTGTCCCACTGTGTCCCGCTGTGTCCGGCTGTGCCCCCACTGTGTCCCGTTGTGTCCACAGCTGTGTACCACGCTATGTAACGCTGTGTCCCCGCTTTATCGACGCTGTGTCCCGCTGTGTCCCGCTGTGTCCTTGCTGTGTTCCCCGCTGTGTCCCGCTGTGTCCCCCGCTGTGTCCCCCGCTGTGTCCTCGCTTTGTCCCCTGCTGTGTCCCGCTGTGTCCTCACTGGGTCCCCCACTGTGTACACGCTGTGTCCCCCGCTGTGTCCCTCTGTGTCCGGCT
>NW_012322487.1:0-1558 GCF_000151885.1 Dipodomys ordii
CAATGGGGGACACAACGGGGGACAGCATCGGAGGAAACACCAGAGGGTTTCCACAGCGGAGACCACAGACAGGTCCTCTGTGGGGAAACTCAGCGGGGACCACAGTTGGGACACAGCATGGGACGCAGTGGGGGACACAAGTGGGTCACAGCAGGGCATAGGGGTACACAGTGGGGACACAGCGGGACTCAGCGGGGACACAGCGGAGGACACAGCATGGGACAGAGAGGGACACAGGGGACACAGCGGGACACAGCAGGGGACACAGCGGGGATACAGCGGGGGACACAGCTGGACACAGCGGGACACAGCAGGGACTCAGCGGGACACAGCGGGTACACTGTGGTGACACAGCAGGACACAGCGGGGACACTGTGGTGACACAGCGGGACACAGCAGGGCCACAGCGGGGGACCAAGAGGGACACAGCAGAGAATACAGAGGGAATCAGCGGGACACAGCGGGGGACAGAGGCGACACACCTGGGGACAACGGGGACACAGAGGGGACACAGAAGGGGACACAGCGGGTACACAGCAGGACACAGCAGGGGACACAGCGGGGACACAGCAGGACACAGCGGGGACACAACGGGAGCCTCAGCGGAGGACACTGCGGGACACAGCGGGGGACACAGGGGCGACACAGTGGGACACAGCGGGGGACACAGCGGGACACAGCGGGGACACAGCGGGGACACAGCGGGACACTGCAAGGCATAGGGGGACACAGTGGGGACACAGCGGGACACAGCGGGGACACAGAGGGACACAACGGGGGACACAGCGGGGACACAGAGTTGGACACAGCGGGTGACACAGCGGGATAGAGTGGGAACACAGAGGGGGACACAGTGGGACTCAGCGGGACACATCGGGGGACACAGCGGGACACAGCGGGGCACACAGTTGGGACAGAGCGAAGCACCGCGGGGAACACAGCGGGGACACAGCGGGGGACAAAGAGGGGACACAGCTTGGACATAGCAGGACACAGCGAGGACACAGCGGGGGACACAGCTGGACACAGCGGGACACAGCGGGGACACAGAGGTGGACACAGCGGGGACACAGCGGGACACAGCAGGACACAGCGGGATACAGCGGGGACACAGCGGGGGACACAGCGGGGACACAGCGGGGACACAGCGGGGGACACAGCGGGGACACAGCGGGGACACAGTGGGACACAGTGTGGGACACAGCGGGGAAACAGCGGGACACTGCAGGGCATAGGGGGACACAGCGGGGACACAGCAGGACACAGCGGGGACACAGTGGGGGACACAGCGTGGGACACAGTGGAACACAGCGGTGACACAGCGGGGACACAGCGGAGGACAGAGCATGGGACAGAGAGGGACACAGGGGACACAACGGGACACAGCAGGGGACACAGCGGGGATACAGCGGGATAGAGTGGGAACACAGAGGGGGACACAGTGGGACTCCGCGGGACACATTGGGGACACAGCGGGACACAGCGGGGGACACAGCGGGGACAGAGCAGAGCACCGCGGGGAACACAGTGGGGACACAGCGGGGGACAAAGAGGGGAC
>NW_012322488.1:0-1558 GCF_000151885.1 Dipodomys ordii
TTTCTGCATCATTCAGAATTCTCCTAGCTTCCTCCTTCTTGTACTCCGTTCTGTTTCTGCATCTCTATCTGCTTTCTCTTTATCATTCAGCAGATCAATCTCATTACACAATCCATCTGCTTCTCCCCACTGCTTCTGCTTATGCATTCTAATGCATATTCTTTTTTCATCTGCATATGCTATCTCCTGCTTCTACTTCTACAGCTTCTCCATATAATTCTCCTTATGCTTCTCCTTATGCTTCTCCTTATGATGCTTCTTCTTCTTCTTCTTCTTCGTCGTCTTCTTCTTCTCTTTCTTCTGATTCTGCTTTTCCTGCTTCTTATGCTTCTTATGCTTCTCTTTCTGCTTCTCATTCTGCTTCTGCTTCTCTTTCTGCTTCTCCTATTGCTTCTGCGGCTCTTCCTTCTCCTTCTCCATCTTCTACTTCTCCTTCTGCTTCTGCTTCTTCTGCTTCTCCTGCTTCTCCTTCTGCATCTTCTTCTGCTTCTGCTTCTCTATCTGCTGATTCCTCTGCTTCTGTTTCTCCTTCAGCTTCTCCTTCAGCTTCTTCTGCTTCTACTTCTCTGATTCTCCTTCTGCTTTTCCTTCTGTTTCTCCTTATCCTTCTCGTTCTTCGGCTTTTCCTTCTGCTTCTCCTTCTGCTTCTGCTGCAACTGCTACTGCTTCTGCTTCTTCTGTTTCTTCTGCTTCTCCTTCTGCTTTTGATTCTCTTTCTGCTTCTGCTTCTGCTTCTACTTCAGCTTCTCATTCTGCTTCTCCAGATTCTGCTTCTTCTCCTTCTCCTGCTTCTCCTTCTGCTTCAGGTTCTGCTTCTGCTTCTTCGGATTCCTATGCTTCTGCTACTCCTGCTTCTGCTTCTTCTGCTTCCCCTCTTTCTCTTTCTTCTTCTCCTTCTGTTTCTGCTTCTCCTTCTGCTTCTGCTTCTTGTCCTTCTCCTGTTTTCTGCTTCTGCTTCTCCTGCTTTTGCTTCTTCTGCTTTTCCTGCTTTTCTTTCTGCTTCTCCTTCTGCTTCTCCTTCTGCTCCTTCTCCTTCTTCTTCTTCTTCTGCTTCTCCCGCTTCTGCTTCTTCTGCTTCCCCTGCTTCTCTTTCTGCTTCTCTTCGTCGGCTTCTCTTTCTATTTCTGCTTCTGCTTCTTCTGATTCTTCTCCTTCTTCTTCTCCTTCAGCTTCTGCTTCTTCTGTTTCTCCTGCTTCTCCTTCTGCATCTCCTTCTGCTTGTGCTTGTCCTTATGCTTCTTCTTCTGCTTCTCCTTCTCCTTCTTTTGCTTCTCCTTTTGCTTCTGCTTCTTCTGCTTTTCCTTCTTCTCCTTCTGCTTCTGCTTCTTCTGCTTCTCATTCTTCATTTTCTTATACTTCTCCTTCTCCTTCTTCTGCTTCTCCTTCTGATTCTCCTTCTGCTTCTTCTTCATCTGCTTTACCTGCTTCACTTTCTGCTTCTCCTTCTGCTTCTCCTTCTGTTTCTCCTTCTCCTTCTTGTTCTTCTGCTTCTCGTTCTGCTTCTGCTACAACTGCTACTGCTTCTATTTTTCTGAATAATCTCCTTCTCCTTCTGCTT
>NW_012322489.1:0-1558 GCF_000151885.1 Dipodomys ordii
TCCATTGTGTATATATACTACATTTTCTTCATCGATTCATCTACTGAGGGGCATCTGGTTTGGTTCCATATCTTAGCTATGGTAAATAATGCTGCAATAAACATAGTTGTGCTGGTAGCTTTAGTATGGTCTTGTTTGTGATCATTTGGGTAAATGCCCCAAAGTGGGGTTGCTGGGTAATAGGAGAGCTCTATGTGGAGTCTTTTGAGGAACCTCCATCTGCTTTCCAAAGTGGTTGAACAAGTTTACACTCCTACCAACAATGTAGTAAGACTCTTATCTCCAATTATCCACCAGAAAACCAGAAGTGGAGCTGTAGGTTAAGTGGTAGAATGATAGCAAAAGAATTGAGGCACAGGTCCTGAATTTAAGTCCCATGACTGACAAGAAAAAAAAGAAAAAGAGAATAATACTAGCTTCTGTTTGCTTTTGACTAATGTCCCAAAGGTATAACTATCTAATGTAATGATAATCAAGGCTATTAAACTGCAGTTCATAGCCGGACATTAGTGGCTCATGCCTGCAAACCTAGTTACTCAGGAGGCTGAGATCTGAGGATCATAGTTCAAAGCCAGCTAGGGCAGGAAACGCTATGAAACTCTTATCTCCAATAAAGTACTCCAAAAGCCGGAAGTGGTGCTGTGGCTCAAGTGGTAGAGTGCTAGCCTTGAGCTGAAGAGTGGAGGGACAGCTCCCAGGCCCAGAGTTCAAGCCCCATGACCAACAAAAAACAAAACAAGAAAACTGCAGTGTATGTATATTGAGGTATTTTAAACAATATTTTCTATTTAGTCAAATTATTTATAAACTTAAATTTTCAGTAGATGGAACTATGATCCATTAAAGTTTGGGAAGTCTAGTGTTCTGAGTACTGCTGCTTTGTAGTTCCTTTTTTACTTAATAATTTCCATTTAGGATACAGGTGGACCTGATGCAACAACGAGAAGTATAAGTTGTCATGTCCAAAACGAGCTTTACAACATCGGTGGGGGGGGGTAGAAGGGGGGGAGGAGAAGGGTTGGGATTGGGGGGGAGGGGGGAGGCTGGGAAGGGATGTGAAGGGTAAACCAAAGGAGGAGGCTGCAATGCTTGGTAAGAAATGTACGCATTATCCTGCCCATGTAATTGTAACCCCTCTGTACAGTATGTTCACAAACAAAAAATAAATAAATAAATTTAAAAAATTTCCATTTTTCAACAATAATAATAAATTAATAACAATTTCCTTTTATGTTATTGACAATATTTTGTGAACTAATTGCATTAGTTTCTTGCCTTTTCAAATAAGGTATGTCCAGTATAATTTATTCAAAAATATTTGTGATCTGATCACTTGGAGCTATTTGATAATGTCAAGGAATTAATGATTATTTGAGACAAATAAGGCTATTAAATTAAAAATAAGTATTTTCCTGAGGTTATTTTTCTAAGGAATATGGGTAGGAAAGTGGATGGAGAATCATGATTGGTGGTACTAGAGATGATTAACAATGTTGATGATTGATATATTATGCATTCAATTTCTCTTTTTATTTTATATTATTATCTTTAGGTATGA
>NW_012322490.1:0-1558 GCF_000151885.1 Dipodomys ordii
TGCTTCTTCTCCTTCTTCTGTTTCTTCTGCTTCTGCTTCTCCTGCTTCTCGTTCTGTTTCTCTTTCTGCTTCTCTTTCTGCTTCTCCTTCTCCTTCTTCTGCTTCTCCTTCTGCTTCTGCTTCAATTTCCCCTTCTGCTTCTCATTCTGCTTCTGCGTCTTCTGTTTCTTCTGCTTCTCCTGCTTCTGCTTCTCCTGCTTCTCCTACTTCTCGTGCTGCTTCTCCTTCTGCGTCTCTTTCTGCTTCTGCTTCTCCTACTCCTAATCCTTCTCTTTCGCCTTCTCCGTCTTCTTCTTCTGCTTCTCCTGCTTCTTATGCTTCTCCTGCTTCTCTTTCTGCTTCTCCTTCTGCCTCTGCTTCTCCTTCTGCTTCTGCTTCTGCTCTTCTACTTCTTCTCTTTCTTTTGCTTCTGTTTCTTCTTCTTCTGTTTCTTCTGATTCTACTTCTGCTTCTCCTTCTTCTCATCTTTCTGCTTCTACTTCTGCTTCTTCTGATTCTCCTGCTTCTCCTTCGTGTTCTCCTTCTGTTTCTGCTTCTCTTTCTGCTTCTGCTTCTCCTTCTGCTGCTCCTTCTCCTTCTTCTGCTTCTCCCACTGCTTCTGCTTCTGCTTCTTTTGCTTATTCTTTTTCTTCTGCTTCTGCTTCTGCTGCTTCTGCTTCTAATGCTTCTCCTTATGCTTCTCCTTATGCTGCTGCTTCCTCTTCTTCTTCCTCTTCTTCTTCTTCTTCTTCTTCTTCTTCTTCTTCTTCTTCTTCTTCTTCTTCTTCTTCTTCTTCTTCTTCTTCTTCTTCTTCTTCTTCTTCTTCTTCTTCTTCTCTTTCTTCTGCTTCTGCTTTTCCTGCTTCTTCTGCTTCTATTGCTTCTCTTTCTGCTTCTCATTCTGCTTCTGCTTCTCCTTCTGCTTCTCCTATTGCTTCTGCTGCCCTTCCTTCTCCTTCTCCTTCTCCTACTTCTGCTTCTCCTTCTGCTTCTGCTTCTTCTGCTTCTCCTGCTTCTCGTTCTGCATCTTCTTCTGCTTCTGCTTCTCCTGCTGCTGCTTCTCATGATTCTGCATTTGTGCTTTTCCTGCTTCTCTTTCTTCTTCTCATTCTTCTGCTTCTCCTTCTGCTTTTCCTATTGCTTCTGCTGCCCTTTCTTCTCCTTCTCCTTCTTCTACTTCTGCTTCTTCTTCTGCTTCTGCTTCTTCTGCTTCTCCTTCTGCATCTTCTTCTGCTTCTGCTTCTCCTTCTGCTGCTTCTTCTGCTTCTGCTTCTTCTTTTCCTTCTTCTGCTTCTCCTTCTGATTCTCCTTCTGCTTCTACTTCTCCTTCTCGTTCTTCTGCTTTTCCTACTGCTTCTCCTTCTGCTTCTGCTACAACGACTACTGCTTCTGCTTCTTCTGTTTCTTCTGCTTGTACTTCTGCTTTTGATTATCTTTCTGCTTCTGCTTCTGCTTCTCATTCTGCTTCTCATTCTGCTTCTCCAGATTCTGCTTCTTCCACTTCTCCTGCTTCAGGTTCTGCTTCTGCTTCTTCGGATTCTTATGCTTCTGCTTCTTCTACTTCCCCTCCTTCTCTTTC
>NW_012322491.1:0-1558 GCF_000151885.1 Dipodomys ordii
AGGTTATTATAGGCATTTAATCGCTAACAGGTTCCGGATTCACATGTACTGAGGGCCTTAGTACCCTTCATTTCTCGCCGTAGGTGGCAGGGGCACAGATTCCCCAACCATCTTACTATTTATCGATAGCTCCATAAGCACAGTATCGTGTCGGGAGCCATACCTTCAAAAACAACAGAACTAGAAAAGACAGAGGAAAAGACAAAGTTTTTTTCTCAGGAAAGAAACTAGCCAAGGAAGGTGCCCAGACTTCCCCGAACATAAGTTATCCCATTACATATGTGTTAGGTTTTGCAAGTTCCTCCACCAGCATTTCCCCCCTCCACCCGCCCCCCCCCGCCTTCGGGCTTCCCTGGAGTCCTGCTCCTAATTATCTCTTTAATATCTCTTTATCTTCCAGCCCCTGCTTCCTGACCGGATGGTGATATCTGAAGCACTCAGCGGCAACCAGACAGCCAGAGGGGAACGCGAGCCATCCATGCAGGTGGCGTAACCGTCCACCCTCACCCCCTCCGCAGGCGATTACTCGACCACGACCACGACCTCCGACACCCCCCCCGCACCAAAATCCACAACCCTACCCTCGGAACAAAATAAAACAAATTTGCTTGAATCTCACGCTGCCTTTTGTTTGTAATTGATGCAATAGGCGAAGGGGAGGGATCTCATTTCTGGTGCCTGACGGGGGGGGAGGCGGGAGGGGGCGGGGGAATTGGAGAGGAGAGAAGAGGGGGCAGAGGGCATCTCAGTGTATCTGTGTGTGTGCAGTCCAGCCGGACCAATTCACCACGTCTCTGTCTCTAGTCTCTCTGTTTCTGTTTCTCTATTTCTCTCTCTGTGTCTCTCTTTGTCTCTGTCTGTCTGTCTGTCTGTCTGTCTGTCTGTCTGTCTGTGTCTCTCTTTGTCTCTGTCTGTCTGTGTGTCTGTCTGTCTCTCTCTCTCTCTCTCTCTCTCTCTCTCGTTTGAATTCTCTCTCCCGCCCGCCTGCACGCCCGCACTCCCTCCCTCCTTTTCCTCTCGACTTGCCAGTCAATCCTGGGGCTTGAGCTACTGTACTGGCGCTCCAACACACAACGGTCCCACTCCGAGCCTGCCTGCCTGCCTGCCTGCCTATGCATGGGCCCCATACTCCAACGAGGCACATCATCATCCCCACCCCACCCCTTCTCTGAAAAGAAGGCAGTCTCTCTCGGGGCCAGCCAGCCTTGGCCGGTTTTCTCAGTCAGTCAGTGCGTGGTTTGTTTGTTCTTTTTTTTCCCCCATGCATTTCATGAGAGAAAACTGCAATTCACAAAACCACCAGTAGATGGCGCGCGTTCGCCGTCGACAAGGTGGATGGGGCGGCGGGAGGGGCAAAACACGGGTCGGGTCAGTCACTCACTCAGTCAGTCAGTCCTCACCTACCCGGCAGTGGGGAGTGAGAGTTCTGACATACACATACATATAGGTTGTTATGATTAATTATTATCATCATTTGCTTTTCCTCTGTCGTAGCCATGACGACGGGGAGGGGGGAGGGCGGGGTTTCGACCGCCAGCCTACGTGTTGCCGAGGGGGA
>NW_012322492.1:0-1558 GCF_000151885.1 Dipodomys ordii
ATCATCGCTGTGTCCCCCGCTGTGTCCCTTTGTGTCCCCAGCTGTGTACCCCACTGTGTTCTGCTGTGTCCCCGCTGTATCGACGCTGTGTCCTGCTGGGTCCCGCTGGGTCCTCGCTGTGTTCCCCGTTGTGTCCCGCTGTGTCCCCTGCTGTGTCCCCGCTGTGTCCCTGCTGTGTCCCTGCTGTGTCGCCGCTGTGTCCCGCTGTGTCCTGCTGTGTCCCCGCTGTGTCCCACGCTGTGTTCCGCTGTGTCCCCCGCTGTGTCCCGCTGTGTCCCGCTGTGTCCCCACTGTGTCCCGCTGTGTCCCCCGCTGTGTCCCGCTGTGTCCCTGCTGTGACCCTCTCTGTCCCCGCTGTATTGACGCTGTGTCCCGGTGTGTCCCGCTGTGTCCGTGCTGTGTTTCCGGCTGTGTCCTGCTGTGTACCCCTCTGTGTCCCCCGCTCTGTCCCGCTGTGTCCCCTCTCTGTCCCCTACTGACCCCCGATGTGTCCCCTACTGTGTCTTGCTCTGTCGCCCGCTTTGTCCCGCTGTGCCCCTGCAGTGTCCCCGCTGTGTCCTACTGTGTCACAGTGTCCCGTGTTGTCCCGCTTTGTCCCCCGTTGTGACCTCGCAGTGTTTCCCGCTGTGTCCCGCTGTGTCCTCGCTGTGTTCCCCGCTTTGTCCCGCTGTGTCCTCGCTGGGTCCCCCGCTGTGTCCCGCTGTGTCTCTCGCTGTGTCCCGCTGTGTCCGACTGTGTCCCGCTCTGTCCCCGCTGTGTCCCTCTGTGTCCCCGCTGTGTGCCCGCTGTGTCCCGCTGTGTCTCCCGCTTTGTCCCGCTGTGTCCCATTGTGTCCCTGCTGTGTCCCGCTGTGTCCCTTTGTGTCCCCAGCTGTGTACTCCGCTGTGTCCCGCTGTGTACCCCGCTGTGTCCCACTATACTCCCGCAGTGTCCCCGCTGTGTCCCGCTGTGTCCTCGCTGTGTCCCCCGCTGTGTCCCTGCTGTGTCCCTGCTGTGTCCTCGCTGTGTCCCCTGCTGTGTCCCGCTGTGTCCTCACTGGGTCCACCACTGTGTCCCGCTGTGTCCCCCGATGTGTTGCGCTGTGTCCGGCTGTGTCCCGCTCTGTCCCCGCTGTGTCCCTCTGTGTCCCCGCTGTGTGCCTGCTGTGTCCCGCTGTGTCTCCCGCTTTGTCCCACTGTGTCCCATTGTGTCCCTGCTGTGTCCCGCTGTGTCCCGCTGTGTCCCCGCTGTGTGCCCGCTCTGTCCCGCTGTGTACCCCGCTGTGTCCAGCTGTGTCACCGCTGTGTCTCGCTGTGGCCACTCTCTGTCTCCACTGTCCCCCGCTGTGTGCCCCGCTGTGGCCCGCTGTGGCCCGCTGTGTCCCCCGCTTTGTCCTGCTGTGTCCCGCAGTGTCGCCGCTGTGTCCCGCTGTGTAACACTGTGTCCCATGGTGTCCCACTTTGTCCCACAATGTGTCCCCCGCTGAGTACCCTCTGTGTCGCCGCTGTGTCCCACTGTGTCCTCGCTGTGTCCCCCGCTGTGTCCCGCTGTGTCCTCGCTGTGTTCCCCGCTGTGTCCC
>NW_012322493.1:0-1558 GCF_000151885.1 Dipodomys ordii
ACAGCGAGACACAGCCGGGACACAGCGGGGGACACAGGGGGCTCAGAGCGGGACACAGTGCGGACACAGCCGGACACAGCGGGGGACACAGCGGGACACAGCGGGACACAGTGAGGGACACAGCGAGACACAGCGGGACACTGCGGGAGACACAGTGAGGACACAACAGGACACAGCGGAACACAGTGGGACACAGCGGCGACACAGCAGGGGACTCAGCAGGACACAGCGGGGGACACAGCCGGACACAGAGGGGGACACAGGGGGGACAAAGCGGGACACAGTGGGGGACACATCGGTACACAGCGACGGACAGAGCGGGGGACACAGCGGGGACACAGCGGGACAAAGCGGGACACAGTGGGGACACAGCGGGGGACACAGCAGTACACAGCGGAGACACAGCGGGGACACAGCCGGACACAGCAGGACACAGCGGGACAAAGCGGGGGACATTGGGGACACAGCGGGTGACAACGGGGACACAGCGGGGAAACAGCGAGGACACAGCGGGTGACAACGGGGACACAGCGGGGAAACAGCGAGGACACAGCGGGACACAGCGGGGACAAAGCTGGACACTACGGGGTACACAGCGGGACACTGTGGGGACACAGCGAGGACACATCGGGACACAGTGGGACACAGCGGGACACAGCAGGACACAGCGGGACACAGCTGGCCCAGCGGGACAAAGCGGGGACACAGCTGGACACAGAGGGGTACACAGCGGGACATAGCGGGGACACAGCAAGGACACAACGGGACACAGCGGGACACAGTGGGACACAGCAGGACACAGCGGGACACAGTGGGGGACACAGCGAGAAACAGAGCGGGACATAGTGGAGGAAACAGTGGGACACAGCGGGGAAAACAGCGTAACACAGCGTGACACAGCAGGGTAAAACGGGGACACAGTGGAACACCGGGGAACAGAGCGAGGACAAAGCGGTACACAGCGGGACACAGCGAGGACCCAGCGAGACCCAGCTTGACACAGCGTTGATACAGCGGGGACACAGCGGGACACAGCGGGTTACACAGCTGGGGACACAAATGGACACATCGGGGGACACAGCGAGGACACAGAGGAACACAGCGTGGGACACAGCGAGGACACAGCTGGACACAGCGGGACATAGCGGGAGACAGCAGGGACACAGCAGGGGACACAGCAGGACACAGTGGGGGAAACAGCGGGACACATCGGGAGACACAGCCGGGGACACAGCGGGGGACACAGCGGGACACAGCGAGGACACAGTGAGACATAGCCGGGACACAGCGGGGGACACAGCGGGGGACACAGCGGGACACAGCGGGGACACAGAGGGACACAGCGGGACACAGCGGGACACAGCAGGGACA
The DNA here is from genome assembly GCF_000151885.1 of Dipodomys ordii. Classification (NCBI taxonomy): domain Eukaryota; kingdom Metazoa; phylum Chordata; class Mammalia; order Rodentia; family Heteromyidae; genus Dipodomys; species Dipodomys ordii. Next base: position 1,372 of record NW_012322493.1, read on the forward strand.
CAGCGGGACATAGTGGGGTACACAGCAGGACACAGCGGGGTACACAGCTGGGGACACAAAGGGACACATCGGGGGACACAGCGAGGACACAGTGGAACACATCGTGGGACACAGCGGGACACAGCAGGGACACAGCAGTAGACACAGCGGGACACAGCGGGGGACACAGCGGGACACAGCGGGGGAC
>NW_012322494.1:0-1558 GCF_000151885.1 Dipodomys ordii
AGCGGGGGACACAGCGGGAACACAGTCGAACACAGCGGGACATAGGGGGACACAGCGGGGACACAGCGGGACACAGTTGGCATAGCGGGGACACAGCGAGGGTCACAGCGGGACACAGCGGGACACAGCGGGGAAACATCAGAGACACAGTGGGTTTTTGCAGGGGACAGCGGGACAGAGCGTGGGACAACGTTTTCTTTACATGGGGACAACGGGGACACAGCCAGTCCCAGCCTTGACACACAGCAAGACACAGCGGGGGGTCAGCGGGACTACCAAGGGACAGAGCGGGAGACAGAGCGAGGACACAGCGGAGCACCGCGGGGGACACAGCGGGGGAAAAAGAGGGGACGAAGCTGGACACAGCGGGACACAGCGGGGACACAGAGGTGGACACAGCAGGGACACAGCGGGACACAGCGGGGGATACAGCGGGACACAGCGGGACACAGCGGGGACACAGCGGAGGACACAGCGGGACACAGCGGGACACAGCGGGGGGACACAGCGGGGACACAGCAGGGAACCAGCGGGACACAGAAGGGGACAGCGGGACACCGCGGGGACAAAGCGGGACACAGTGGGGTACACAGCGGGACACAGCGCGGGACACAGCAGAGGACACAGCGGGACACAGCGGGACACAGCGGGGACACAGCTGGACAGAGCGTGGTACTCAGGGGACACAGCCGGGACAAAGCGAAAACACAGCTGGACACAGAGGGACACAGCGAGGACACAGCTGGACACAGCGGGGTACACAGCGGGACTCAGCGAGAACACAGCGAGGACACAGAGGGACACAGCTGGACACAGTGGGGTACACAGCGGGACTCAGCGGGAACACAGCGAGAACACAGAGGGACACAGCAGGACACAGCGGGACACCGAAGGAGACAGCGGGACACTGCGGGGGACACAGCGGGACACAGCGCGAGACACAGCGGAGGACACAGCGGGACACAGGGGAGGACACAGCGTGGACACAGCGGGACACAGTCTGACACAGCGGGGACACAGCGGGGACACAGCAGGGGACACAACAGGGATACAGCGGGGACACAGTGAGGACACAACGGGACACAGAGGGACACAGCCGGAAACAGCGGGACACAGCGGGAAGCAGCAGGACAAAGCGGGGGACACAGCGGGACACACCGGAGGACACAGTGGGGGACACAGCGGGACACAGTGGAGGACACATTGGGGGACACAGCAGGACACAGCGTGGGACACAGCGGGGAAACAGCGGGACACAGCGGGGGACACAGCGGGAACACAGTCGAACACAGCGGGACATAGGGGGACACAGCGGGGACACAGCGGGACACAGTGCGGACACAGAGGGACACAACGGGGGACACAGCGGGGACACAGTTGGCATAGCGGGGACACAGCGAGGGTCACAGCGGGACACAGCAGGACACAGCGGGGAAACATCAGAGACACAGCGGGACACAGCAGGGGACAGCGGGACAGAGCGGGGGACAGCGGGGACACACATGGGGACAACGGGGACACAGCCAGACACAGCGGGGACACAGCAGGACACAGCGGT
>NW_012322495.1:0-1558 GCF_000151885.1 Dipodomys ordii
GCTTCTCCTTCTTCTGCTTCTCCTTCTGATACTCCTTCTGCTGCTCCTTCTCCTTCTTCCTCTGATTCTACTTCTTATGCTTATTCTTTTTCTACTGCTTCTGCTTCTCCTGCTTCTGCTTCCTCTGCTTCCCTGCTTCTCCTTATGCTTCTCCTTCTCCTTCTTCTTCTTCTTCTTCTTCTTCTTCTTCTTCTTCTTCTTCTTCTTCTTCTTCTTCTTCTTCTTCTTCTTCTTCTTCTTCTTCTTCTTCTTCTTCTTCTTCTTCTCTTTCTTCTGCTTCTGCTTTTCCTGCTTCTTCTGGTTCTACTGCTTCTCTTTCTGTTACTCATTCTGCTTCTGCTTCTCCTATTGCTTCTGCTGCTCTTCCTTCTCTTTCTCCTACTTCTACTTCTTCTTCTTCTTCTGCTTCTTCTGCTTCTCCAGCTCCTCCTTCTGCATCTCCTTCTGCTTGTGCTTGTCCTTATGCTTATTCTTCTGTTTCTGCTTCTCCTTCTGCTTCTTCTGCTTCTCCTTCTGATTCTCCTTCTGCTTCTGCTTCTGTTTCTCCTTCTTGTTCTCGTTCTTCTGCTTTTCCTTCTGCTTCTACTTCTGCTTCTGCTGCAACTGCTACTGGTTCTTCTGTTTCTTCTGCTCCTTTTTCTGCTTTTGATTCTCTTTCCGCTTCTGCTTCTCCTTCAGCTTCTCATTTTGCTTCTCCATATTCTGCTTCTTCTGCTTCCCCTGCTTCTCCTTCTATTTCAGGTTCTGCTTCTGCTTCTTCGGATTCTTATGCTTCTGCTTCTCCTGCTTCTGCTTCTTCTGCTTCCCCTTCTTCTGTTTCTTCTGCTTCTCCTTCTGCTTTTGCTTCTCTTTCTGCTTCTGCTTCTCCATATTCTGCTTCTTCTGCTTCTCCTGCTTCTCCTTCTGATTCAGGTTCTGCTTCTGCTTCTTCGGCTTCTTCTGCTTCTGCTTCTCCTGCTGCTGCTTCTTCTGCTTCTCCTGCTTCTCTTTCTGCTTTTCCTTCTGTTTCTGCTTCTCCTTCTGCTTCTGCTTCTTCTCCTTCTTCTGTTTCTTCTGCTTCTGCTTCTCCTGCTACTGCTTCTCCTGCTTCTCGTTCTGCTTCTCTTTCTGCTTCTCCTTCTCCTTCTTCTGCTTCTCCTTCTGCTTCTCCTTCTGCTTCTGCTTCTGCTTCAATTTCTCCTTCTGCTTCTCATTCTGCTTCTGCGTCTTCTCTTTCTTCTGCTTCTCCTGCTTCTGCTTCTCCTGCTTCTCCTACTTCTCGTGCTGCTTCTCCTTCTGCGTCTCTTTCTGCTTCTGCTTATCCTTTTGCTTCTCCTACTCCTAATCCTTCTCTTTCGCCTTCTCCGTCTTCTTCTTCTGCTTCTCCTGCTGCTTCTGCTTCTGCTTATTCTACTATTTCTGTTTCTTCTGCTTCTGCTTCAGATTGTGCTTCTTCTGTTTCTCCTGCTTCAGATTCTGCTTCTGCTTCTTCGGCTTCTCCTGTTTCTTCTGATTCTGCTTCTTCTGTTTCTTCTGCTTCTCTTTCTGCTTCTCCTTCTCCTTCTGCTTTTTCTTCTGC
>NW_012322496.1:0-1558 GCF_000151885.1 Dipodomys ordii
TCAGCGGGGGACACTGCGGGACCCAGCGGGACCCAGTGGGGACACAGCAAGGACACAGCGGGGGACACAGCGGGACACAGCGGGGGACACAGCGAGGGACACAGCGGGGGACACAGCGGGACACAGTGGGAAACACAGAGAGGACACAGCAGGACCCAGCGGGACACAGCGTCGATACAGCGGGGACACAGCGGGACAAAGCGGGGTCACTGCGGGACACAGTGGTGGACAAAGCGGGACACAGCGGGACACAGCGGGAACGCAGCGGGACACAGCGGGACACGGCGGGGGACACAGGAGGAAACAGATGGGGACACAGTGGGGGAAACAGCTGGATACAGCGGGGAACACAGTGAGGACACAGTGGGACCCAGCGGGACACAGCGTCGATACAGCAGAGACACAGCGTTACACAGCATGGTACAAAGCTGTGGACACAACGGGACACAGTGGGGGCACAGCGGGACACAGCGGGACGCAGTGGGACACAGCGGGGACAAAGCGTGAGACACAGCAGGGGACAGAGCTGGAGACAGCTGGGACACAGCGGGGACACAGCGGGACACAGCGAGGACACAGCGGGACAGAGCGGGACATTGCAGGGCACAGCGGGGACACAGCGGGACACAGCGGGGGACACAGCGAGAACACAGTGGAACACAGAGTGGGACACAGTGAGGACACAGCCGGACACAGCGGGACACAGCGGGACACAGCCGGGACCAAGGAGTGGATACAGCGGGACACAGCGGGAGACACAGCGGAACACAGTGGGGGACACATGGAGGACTCAGCGGGACAAAGCGGGGACACAGCGGCGACTCACTGGGGGACACAGCGGGGGACAAAGCGGGACACCACAGAACACAGTGGGAAACAGCGGGACACAGCGGGGAAACTGCGGGGACACAGGGGGACAAAGTGTGGGACACATAGAGACACAGCAGGGGAGACAGTGGGACACAGTGGGACACAGCGGGGGACACAGCGAGGACACAGCAGAAAACAGCATGGGAAACAGCGAGGACATATTGGGACATAGCGGGGACACAGCAGGACCCAGCGCGGGACACAGCGAGGACATATTGGGACACAGCGGGGATACAGCGGGACTCAGCGGGGGACACAACAGTACACAGCGGGACACAGTGGGACACAGCGGGGGACACAGAGGGGTAAACAGCAGGACACAGCGGGGAACACAGCGAGGACACAGCGGGACCAAGCGGGATACAACGTCGATACAGCGGGGACACAGCAGGACACAGCGGGGTACACAGCTGGGGACACAACGGGACACAGCGGGGGACACAGTGAGCACACAGCAGAACACAGCGTGGGAAACAGCGAGGACACAGCGGGACACAGCGAGACACAGGGGGACACAGCGGGACACAGCAGTAGACACAGCGGGACACAGCGGGGGACACAGCGGGACACAGCGGGGAACACAGCGGGGACACTGCGGGAACATAGTGGGACACAGCGGGGCACACAGCGGGACACAGCGGTACACAGCTTGGGACACAGCGGGAACACAGCAGGACACAGCAGTGAT
>NW_012322497.1:0-1557 GCF_000151885.1 Dipodomys ordii
TCACTGTTTCTCCCTCTGCTTCTGCTTCTGCTTCTTATGCTTCTTCTTGTTCTTCTGCTTCTGCTTCTCCTGTTTCTGCTTCTCCTGCTTCTGCTTCTTATGCTTCTACTGCTTCTTCTTCTGCTTCTGCTTCTTCTGCTTCTATTTCTCTTTCTGCTTCTGCTTCTCCTGCTTGTTTTTCTGCTTCTTCTGCTGCTTCTCCTTCTGCTGCTTCTTCTACTTCTCCTTCTGCTTCTCTTTTTGCTTCTCTTTCTGCTTCTGCTTCTTCTGTTTCTCCTGCCTGAATTTCTGGTTCTACTTGTTCTGCTGCTTCTCCTTCTGCTTCTGCTTCTACTTCTGCTTCTGTTTCTGCTTCTTCATTTTCGGCTTCTTCCGCTTCTGCTTCTTCTGCTTCTCCTTCCTTTCCTCTGCTTCTGCTTCTCCTTCTCCTTCTACTGCTTCTCTTTGTGCTTCTGCTTCTTCTGATTCTCCAACTAATCCTTCTTCTTCTCCTTCTGTTTCTGCTTCTCTTTCTGCTTCTCCATCTCCTTCTGCTTCACCTTCTGCTGCTCCTTCTCCTTCTTCTGTTTCTCCCTCTGCTTCTGCTTCTGCTTCTTATGCTTCTTCTTGTTCTTCTGCTTCTGCTTCTCCTGCTTCTGCTTATTATGCTTCTACTGCTTCTTCTTCTTCATCTTCTTCTTCTGCTTCTTCTGCTTCTACTTCTCTTTTGCTTCTGCTTCTCCTGCTTGTTTTTCTGCTTCTTCTGCTGCTTCTACTTCTACTGCTTCTTCTACTTCTCCTTCTGCTTCTCTTTTTGCTTCTCTTTCTGCTTCTGCTTCTTCTGTTTCTCCTGCCTGAATTTCTGGTTCTACTTCTTCTGCTGCTTCTCCTTCTGCTTCTGCTTCTACTTCTGCTTCTGTTTCTGCTTCTTATGCTACTTCTCTTTCGGCTTCTCCTGCTTCTGCTTCTTGTGCTTCTCCTGCTTCTCTTTCTGCTTCTCATTCCGCTTCGGCTTCTCCTTATGCTTCTGCTTCTCCTCCTTCTCCTTCTCCTACTTCTGCTTCTCCTTTAGCTTCTGCTTCTTCTGCTTCTCCTGCTTCTCCTTCTGCCTCTCCTTCTGCTTGTGCTTGTCCTTATGCTCCTTCTTCTTCTTCTGCTTCTGCTTCTCCTTCTTTTACTTCTGCTTCTTCTGCTTTACCTGCTTCTCCTTTTGCTTCTGCTACTTCTGCTTCTCCTGCTCCTCCTTCTGCATCTTCTTCTGCTTCTGCTTCTCCTTCTCTTTCTCCTGCTTCTCCTTCTGATTCTCCTTCTTATTCTTCTTCTTCTTCTTCTTCTTCTTCTGCTTTACCTGCTTCTCTTTCTGCTTCTCCTTCTGCTTCTCCTTGTTTCTCCTTCTCCTTCTTGTTCTTCTGCTTTTCCTTCGGCTTCTCCTTCTGCTTCAGCTAAACTGCTACTGCTTCTACTTCTTCTGTTTCTTCTGCTTCTCCTTCTGCTTTTGATTCTCTTTCTGCTTCTGCTTCTCCTTCAGCTTCTCATATCTGCTTCTCCAAATCTGCTTCTTCTGCTTCTCCTGCTTCT
>NW_012322498.1:0-1557 GCF_000151885.1 Dipodomys ordii
TCTTCTTCTTCTTCTTCTTCTTCTCCTCTTCTGCTTCTCCTTCTGCTGCTTCTTCTGCTTCTGTTTCTCCTTCTGCTTCTTCTGCTTCTCCTTCTGTTTCTCCTTCTCCTTCTCGTTCTTCAGCTTTTACTTTTGCTTCTCCTTCTGCTTCTGCTGCAACTGCTACTGCTTCTGCTTCTTCTGTTTCTTCCGCTTCTCCTTCTCCTTTTGATTCTCTTTCTGCTTCTGCTTCTCCTTCAGCTTCTCATTCTGCTTCTCCAGATTCTGCTTCTTCTGCTTCTGCTGCTTCTCCTTCTGCTTGAGGTTCTGCTTCTGCTTCTTCGGATTCTTATGCTTCTGGTTCTCCTGCTTCTGCTTCTTCTGCTTCCCCTCCTTCTCTTTCTGCTTCTCCTTCTGTTTCTGCTTCTCCTTCTGCTTCTGCTTCTTGTCCTTCTCCTGTTTCTTCTGCTTCTGCTTCTCCTGCCTCTGCTTCTTCTGCTTTTCCTGCTTCTCTTTCTGCTTCTCCTTCTGCTTCTGCTCCTCCTTCTGCTTCTGCTCCTTCTATTTCTTCTGTTTCTTCTTCTTCTGCTTCTCCCGCTCTGCTTCTTCTGCTTTCCTGCTTCTCGTTCTGCTTCTCTTCGTCGGCTTCTCTTTCTACTTCTCCTTCTGCTTCTTCTGATTCTGCTTCTTCTCCTTCTTCTTCTCCTTCTGCTTCTGCTTCTTCTGCTTCTCCTGCTACTCCTTCTGCATCTCCTTCTGCTTGTGCTTTGCCTTTTGCTTCTTCTTCTGCTTCTGCTTCTCCTTCTTCTGCTTTTCCGTCTGTTTTTGCTTCTTCTGTTTTTCCTGCTTCTCCTTCTGCTTCTCATTCTTCTTCTCCTTCTGTTTCTCCTTGTCGTTATTCTGCTATTCCTTCTGCTTCTCTATCTGCTTCTGCATCTTCAGCTTCTTCTGCTACTGCTTCTGCTTCTTCTGTTTCTTCTGCTTCTCCTTCTGCTTTTGCTTCTCTTTCTGCTTCTGCTTCTCCTTCTGCTTCTCCAGATTCTGTTTCTTCTGCTTCTCCTTCTGCTTCTCCTTCTGCTTTTGCTTCTCTTTCTGCTTCTGCTTATCCTTTTGCTTCTGCTACTCCTAATCCTTCTCTTTCGCCTTCTCCTTCTTGTTCTTCTGCTTGACCTGGTGCTTCTGCTACTGCTTATTCTACTATTTCTGTTTCTTCTGCTTCTGCTTCAGATTGTGCTTCTTCTGTTTCTCCTTCTGCTTCAGATTCTGCTTCTGCTTCTTCGGCTTCTCCTGTTTCTTCTGCTTCTGCTTCTCCTGCTTGTTCTGCTTCTCCTGCTTCTCTTTCTGCTTCTCCTTCTGCTTCTTCTTCTCCTTCTGCTTCTGTTTCTGCTCTTCTCTTTCTTCTGTTTCTTTTGCTTCTGTTTCTTCTTCTTCTGTTTCTTCTGATTCTACTTCTGCTTCTCCTTCTTCTCCTTCTCTTTCTGCTTCTTCTGGTTCTCCTGCTTCTCCTTCTTGTTCTCCTTCTGTTTCAAGCTTCTCTTTCTTCTGCTTTTCCTTCTGCTTTCCATCTGCTTCTGCTGC
>NW_012322499.1:0-1557 GCF_000151885.1 Dipodomys ordii
GTCCCGCTGTGTCTCCTGCTGTCCCCCGCTTTGTCACCGCTGTGTCCCGGTTGTGTCCCGCTGTGTCCCCGCTGTCCCACGCTGTGTCCACGCTGTGTCCCACTATGTCCTCGCTGTGTCCCCCGCTGTGACCCCGCTGTGTCGCGCTGTGTCCCGCTGTGTCCCCGCTGTGTCCCCGCTCTCCCCCGCTGTGTCCCCTGCTGTGTCCCCTGCTGTGTCCCGCTGTGTCCCTGCTGTGTCGACGCTGTGTCCTGCTCTGTTCTCACTTTGTCCCTGCTGTGTCCCGCTGTGTCCCGCTGGGTCCCCGCTGTGTCCTGCTCTGTCCCCTCTGTGTCCCCGCTGTGTCCCGCTGTGTCCGCCTCTTTGTCCTCCGCTGTGTCCTTGCTGTGTCCCGCTGTGTCCCACTGTGTCCCCTCCTGTGTACCCGCTGTGTCCCCGCTGTGTCCCACTGTGTCCCGCTGTGTCCCCGCTTTGTCACGGCTGTGTCTTCCTGTGTCCCGCTGTGTCCAGGCTGTGTCCCGCTCTGTCCCCCGATGTGTCTAGCTGTGTCCCCTGCTCTGTCCCACTGTGTCCGTGCTGTGTCCCGCTGTGTCCCCGCTGTGTCCCACTGTGTCCGGATGTGTCCCCTCTGTGTCCCCGCTGTGTCCCTGCTGTCCCCCGCTGTGTCCCGCTGTGTCCCCGCAGTCCCCAAGTATGGCCCCGCTGTCCCCCGCTTTGTCCCCTGCTGTGTCCCGCTTTGTCCCGTTTTGTCCCGCTGTGTCCCGCTGTGTCCCCCTCTGTGTCCCCGCTCTGTCCCGCTGTGTTTCCCGCTGTGTCCCCGCTGTGTCCCCGCTGTGTCAAGCTGTGTCCTGCTGTGTCCTCGCTTGTCCCCTGCTGTGTCCCGCTGTGTCCCCCGCTGTGTCCCCCACTGTGTCCCCCGCTGTGTCCCGCTGTGTCCCCGTTGTCCCCCAGTGTGTCCCTGCTGTCCCCCGCTGTGTCCCCCGCTGTGTCCCCGCTGTTTCCCTCTGAGTCCCGCTTTGTCCTCGCTTGTCCCCTGCTGTGTCCCGCTGTGTCCTTGCTGTGTCCCTCTGTGTCCAGCTGTGTCCACCACTCTGTCCCCCGCTGATTCCCCCGCTCTATTCCCGCTGTGTCCCCGCTATGTCCCGCTGTGTCCCGCTGTGTCCTCGGTGTGTCCCGCTGTGTCCCCTGCTGTATCCCGCTGTGTTCCGCTGTGTACTGCTGTGTCACCGGCTGTGTCCCTCTGTGTCCCCGCTGTGTCCCACTGTGTCCCGCTATGTCCCCGCTTTGTCCCGCTTTGTCATCGCTGTGTCCCCGCTGTGTCCCTCTGTTTCCTCGCTGTGTCCCCGCTGTGTCCCCAGCTGTGTCCCGCTGTGTCCCCTGCTGTCTCCCCACTGTGTCACCCGCTGTGTCCAGCTGTGTCCCGCTGTGTCCCCCGCTGTGTCCCCCTGTTTCCCCGCTGTGTCCCCACTGTGTCCCCCCCGCTGTGTCCCACTGTGTTCCACTGTGTCCAGCTGTATCCCCCGCTGTGTTCCGCTGTATCCCCGCTGTGTCCACCTC
>NW_012322500.1:0-1557 GCF_000151885.1 Dipodomys ordii
AGACACAGCGGAGGGACAGAGCGGGAGACAGCGGGGGACACAGCGACAACACAGCAGGGCACAGCGGGACACAGCAGGGCACAGCGGGACACAGCAGGACACAGCGGGACACAGCGGGGGACACAGCGGGACACAGCGGGGGACGCAGCGAGGACACAGCGGGACAAAGCGGGACAAAGCAGGGGACACAGCGTTGAAGCAGCTGGACACAACGGAGTACATAGCGGGACACAGCACGCACACAGGGGGACACAGCGGGACACAGCAGGGACAGAGCGGGACACAGCGGGACACAGTGGGACACAGCGGGGGACCCAGCGGGACCCAGCGGGGGTCCCAGTGAGGACACAGCGGGACACAGCTGGGGACACAGCGAGGACACAGCGGGGGACACAGCGGGGGACACAGCGTGATACAGCGAGGAACAGCGTAGATACAGCGGGGACACAGCGTTACACAGCGTGGTACACAGCTGTGGATACAACGGGACACAGTGTGGGCACAGCGGGACACAGCGGGTCACAGTGGGACACAGCGGGGACAAAGCGTGAGACACAGCGGGGGACAGAGTGGGAGACAGCGGGGGACACAGCGGGGACACAGCGGGGACTCAGCGGGGTCACAGCGGGATACAGCGGGACACAGAGTGACACAGCGGGACACAGCAGAGGACACAGCGGGACACAGCGGAGGACAGAGCGACGACAGCAGGACACAGCGGGGACACAGGGGGACTCAGCAGGTTTACAGCAGGACACAACGGGACACAGCAGGACACAGCGTGATACAGCGGGGACAGCAGGGACACAGCAGGGACACAGCGGGAGAAAACGGGACACAGCGGGGGACAGCGGGGGACCCAGTAGGACAGAGCAGGGGACACAGTGGGGGACAGAGAGGGACAACATGAATAACAGAGCAAGGACAGAGAGGGACCCAGCGGGACACAGCCTCGATACAGCGGGATTCACAGCGTTACACAGCAGGTTACACAGCTGGGGGCACAAAGGGACACAGTGGTGGACACAGCGGGACACAGCGGGACAGAGTGGGACACAGATGGGATAAAGCGTGAGACACAGCGGGGGACAGAGCGGGAGACAGCGGGTGACACAGCGAGGACACAGCTGGACACAGCGGGGACACAGCGGAGACACAGCGGGGACTCAGCTGGGGACACAGCGGGGGACAAAGCGGGACACCACGGAACACAGCGAGACACAGTGCGAAACAGCGGTGACCCTGCAGGGACACAGCGGGACACAGCGGGGGACACAGCGGGAAACAGCGGGACAGAGTGGGGGACACAGCGGGACACAGCGGGGGACACAGCGAGGACAGAGTGGGACACAGCGTGGGACAAAGTGGGAGAAAGCGGGGCACACAGCGAGGACACAGCAGGACACCGAGGGTACTCAGCGGGGGACACAGCTGGGGACCCAGCAGGACACCATGGGACACAGTGTGACACAGCGGGACACAGCGGCGACACTGCGGGGACACAGCGGGACAAAGCGGGGGACACAGCCTGACACAACGGAGTACACAGCGGGACAC
>NW_012322501.1:0-1557 GCF_000151885.1 Dipodomys ordii
TCCCGCTTTGTTCATCGCTGTGTCCCCCGCTGTGTCCCGCTGTGTCCCGAGGTGTCCCCCCGCTGTGTCACGCTGTGTCCCCCGCTGTGTCCCGCTGTGTCCCGAGGTGTCCCCCGCTGTGTCACGCTGTGTCCCCCTCTGTGTCCCGCTGTGTCCCATGCTGTGTCCCTGCTGTGTCCCGCTGTGTTCCGCTGTGTCACGCTGTGTCCTCGCTGTGTCTCCCGCAGAGTTCCGCAGTGTCCTCGCTGTGTCCCTCACTGTGTCCTGCTTTGTCCACTGCTGTGTCCCGCTGTGTACACCTCTGTGTCCCCCGCTGTTTCCCGCTGTGTCCCGCTTTGTCCCCCGCTGTGTCCCTGTTGTGCTCCGCTGTGTACCGCTGTGTCTCGCTGTGTACTGCTGTGTCCCCCGCTGAGTCCTGCTGTGTCCGCGCTGTGTCCCAATGTGTCCTCGCTGTGTCCCCCGCTGTGTCCCGCTGTGTCCCCCCTGTGTCCCCCGCTGTGTCCCCCTGGGTCCCTCTGTGTCCCCTGCTGTGTACCCTGCTCTGTCCCACTGTGTCCCCCGCTGTGTCCCGCTTTGTCATCGCTGTGTCCCCCGCTGTGTCCCGCTGTGTCCCACCGTGTCCTGTTGTGTCCCGCTATGTCCCACACTGTGTCCCGTTGTGTCCCCAGCTGTGTACCCCGCTGTGTCCCGCTGTGTCCCCACTCTATCGATGCTGTGTCCCTCGCTGTTTCCCGCTGTGTCCCCCGCTGTGTCCTGCTGTGTCCTCCATGTGGCCCCGCTGTGTCCCGCTGTGTCCCCGGTTGTGTCCCGCTGGGTCCCCTGCTGTGTCACTGCTGTGTCCCGCTGTGTTCCACTGTGCCCCGCTGTGTCCTTGCTGTGTCTCCCGCAGTGTCCCGCAGTGTCCTCGCTGTGTCCCCTGCTGTGTCCTGCTTTGTCCACTGCTGTGTCCCGCTGTGTACCCCTCTGTGTCACCCGCTCTGTCCCTGCTGTGACCCGCTGTGTCCCGCTGTGTCCCGCTGTGTACTGCTGTGTCCCCCGCTGAGTCCAGCTGTGTCCCCGCTGTGTCCCAATGTGTCCTCGCTGTGTCCCCCCCTGTGTCCCGCTGTGTCCCCCCTGTGTCCCCCGCTGTGTCTCACGCTTTATCCAGTCTGTGTCCCACTCTGTCCCGCTGTGTCCCACTGTGCCCACACTGTGTCCCGTTGTGTCCACAGCTGTGTACCCCGCTGTGTCCCGCTGTGTCTCCGCTTTATCGACGCTGTGTCCCACTGGGTCATGCTGTGTCCTCCCTGTGTTCCCCGCTGTGTCCCGCTTTGTCCCCGCTGTGTGCCCGCTGAGTCCCGCTGTGTACTTCGTTGTGTCCAGCTGTGTCACCGCTGTGTCCTCGCTGTGTCCCCCGCTGTGTCCCACTGTGTCCTCACTGTGTCCCCCTCTGTGTCCCGCTGTGTCCCCCGCTATGTCCCGCTGTGTCCAGCTGTGTCCCGCTCTGTCCCCGCTTTGTGCCCGCTGTGTCCCGCTGTGTACTCCGTTGTGTCCAGCTGTGTCACCGCTGTGTCCCGC
>NW_012322502.1:0-1557 GCF_000151885.1 Dipodomys ordii
CAGTACACAGCGGGACACAGCGGGACACAGCGGGGGACACAGTGGGACAGAGCAGGGTACACAGCAGGGGACACAGAGGGACCCAGCGGGACACAGCGGGGGACACAGCGAGGACAAATTGGGATACAGAGGGGACACAGCTGGACTCAGTGGGGGACACAGCAGGACACAGCATTACACAGCGGGACACAGCGGGACACAGCGGGGGACACAGTGGGACAGAGCAGGGTACACAGCAGGGGACACAGAGCGACCCAGCGGGACACAGCGGGGGACACAGGGGGGACACTGCGGGAGACACAGCGAGGACACAGCGTGACACAGCGGAACACAGCAGGACACAGTTGGGACACAGCAGGGGACACAGCGGGACACAGAGGGGGATAAGCGGGACACAGTGGGGGACACGGGGGGACAATGCGGGACACAGCGGGGGACACAGCGATGACAAAGCGGGACACAGCGGGGACACAGCGGGACTCAACACGGTCACAGCGGGACACAGCGGGACACAGCGGGACACCTCGGGGACACAGCAGGGGACACAGCGGGACACAGCGGGGGACACAGCGGGACACAGCGGGCGACACAGGGGGAACAAAGCGGGACACAGCAGGGGACACAGCGAGGACTCAGCGGGACACATCTGGGACACAGCGGGAATCAGCGGGAGACACAGCGGGACACAGTGGGACAGAGCGGGGACACAGCAGGGACACAGCGGGGGACACAGTGGGACAGAGCGGGGACACAGCAGGGACACAGCGGGGGACACATGTGTGGACAGAGCAGGGGACACAGCAGGGGAAACAGAGGGACAGAGCGGGACACAGCGGGGGACACAGGGTTGACAGAGCGGGACACAGCGGGGGACACAGTGAGGACATATTGGGACACAGTGGGGACACAGCGGGACTCAGCGTGGGACACAGCAGTACACAGCGGGATCCAGCGGGACCCAGCGTCGATACAGCGGGGACACAGCGGGGTACATAGCTGGGGACACAACGGGACACAGTGGGGGCCATAGCGGGACACAGCGGGACACAGCGGCACACAGGTGGTCACAGCGAGGACAAAGCGGGGACTCAGCAGGGGACACAGCGGGTGACAAACGGGACACCACGGAATACAGGGGAATACAGCGGGACACAGCGGGGGACACAGCAGGACACAGCGGGACACAGAGGTGGACACAGCGGAACACAGCAGGGGACAGAGCGGGGGACACAGCGGGACACAACGGGGACAAAGCGGCACTCAGCGGGGGACACAGGAGGGGACAAATTGGAACACCACGGGACACAATGTGACACAACAGGAGACAGCGGGGACACTGTGGGGAAACAGCGGCACAAAGCAGGGGACATAGTGGGACACAGCGGGACACAGCGGGGGACAGAGCACGTGACAGCGGGGGACAGAGAAAGGACAGAGCGGGACACAGCGGTGACACCCCTGGACACAGTGGGGTACACAGCAGACACAGCGGGCACACAGCGAGGACACAGCGGGACACATTGGACACAGTGGGGACAGAGCGGGACACAGAGGGAC
>NW_012322503.1:0-1557 GCF_000151885.1 Dipodomys ordii
TCTGCTTCTCCTGCTTCTTCTTCTTCTTCTTCTACTGCTTCTCCTTATGCTTCTCCTTATGCTTCTAATTATGCTTCTCCTTATGCTTCTCATTATGCTTCTCCTTATACTTCTTCTTCTTCTTCTTCTTCTTCTTCTTCTTCTTCTTCTTCTATTCTTCTTCTTCTTCTTCTCTTCCGTCTGCTTCTGCCTTTCCTGCTTCTTCTGCTTCTACTGCTTCTCTTTCTGCTTGTCATTCTGCTTCTGCTTCTCCTATTGTTCCTGCTGCCCTTCCCTCTCCTTCTCCTTCTCCCACTTCTGCTTCTCCTTCTGCTTTTGCTTCTTCTGCTTCTCCTGCTTCTCCTTCTGCATCTTCTTCTGCTTCTGCTTCTCCTTCTGCTGCTTCTTCTGCTTCTGCTTCTCCTTCTTCTGCTTCTCCTTCTGCTGCTCCTTCTGCTTCTCGTTCTGCTTCTGATTCTCCTTCTGCTCTTCCTACTCCTAATCCTACTCTTTCTCCTTCTCCTTCTTCTTCTTCTGCTTCTCGTTCTGCTTCTGCTACTGCTTCTTCTGCTTGTTCTGTTTCTTCTGCTTCAGGTCCTGCTTCTGCTTCTTCAGCTTCTTCTGTTTCTTGTGCTTCTGCTTCTCCTGCTACTGCTTCTTCTCCTTATCTTTCTGCTTCTCCTTCTGCTTCTGCTTCTCCTTCTGCTCCTTCTCCTTCTCGTTCTTCTTCTTCTTCTTCTTCTTCTTCTTCTTCTTCTTCTTCTTCTTCTTCTTCTTCTTCTTCTTCTTCTTCTTCTTCTTCTTCTTCTTCTTCTATTTATTCTTCTTCTTCTCCTTCTTCTTCTTCTTCTTCTTCTTCTTCTGCTTCTCCCGCTTCTGCTTCTTCTGCTTCTCCTTCCTTTCCTCTGCTTCTGCTTCTCCTTCTCCTTCTTCTGCTTCTCTTTCTGCTTCTGCTTCTTCTGATTCACCAACTAATCCTTCTTCTTTTCCTTCTGTTTCTGCTTCTCTTTCTGCTTCTCCATCTCCTTCTGCTTCACCTTCTGCTGCTCCTTCTCCTTCTTCTATTTCTCCCTCTGCTTCTGCTTCTGCTTCTTATGCTTCTTCTTGTTCTTCTGCTTCTGCTTCTCCTGCTTCTGCTTCTTATGCTTCTACTGCTTCTACTTCTGCTTCTGCTTCTCCTGCTTCTGCTTCTTATGCTTCTACTGCTTCTACTTCTGCTTCTGCTTCTTCTGCTTCTTGTGCTTCTATTTCTCTTTCTGCTTCTGCTTCTCCTGCTTGTTTTTCTGCTTCTTCTGCTGCTTCTCCTTCTGCTGCTTCTTCTACTTCTCTTTCTGCTTCTCTTTTTGCTTCTCTTTCTGCTTCTGCTTCTTCTGTTTCTCCTGCATGAATTTCTGGTTCTACTTTTTCTGCTGCTTCTCCTTCTGCTTCTGCTTCTACTTCTGCTTCTGTTTCTGCTTCTTCTGCTTCTTCTCTTTCGGCTTCTCCTGCTTCTGCTTCTTGTGCTTCTCCTGCTTTTCTTTCTGCTTCAACATTCCGCTTTTGCTTCTCCTTCTGCTTCTGCTTCTCCTCCTTCTCCTC
>NW_012322504.1:0-1557 GCF_000151885.1 Dipodomys ordii
GAAGGAGAAGCAGATAAAGAAGCAGAAGAAGCCGAAGAAGCAAAAGCAGTATTTCTAAAGCAGAAGGAGAAGCAGAAGGAATAGCAGAAGAACGAGAAGGAGAAATAGAAGGAGAAGCAGAAGGAGAAGCAGGAAAAGGAGAAGGAGAAGCCGGAGCAGAAGAAGAACAGAAGGAAAAGCACAAGCAGAAAGAGATGCAGAAGGAGAAGCAGGAAATGCAGAAGACGCAGAAGCAGAAGGAGAAGAAGAAGGAGAAGAATCAGAATGAGAAGAAGCAGAAGCAGAAATAGAAAGAGAAGCCGACGAAGAGAAGCTGAACGAGAAGCAGGAGAAGCAGAAGAAGCACAAGCGGGAGAAGCAGTAGAAGAAGAAACAGAAGAAGGAGAAGGAGCAGAAGCAGAAGGAGAAGCAGAAAGAGAAGCAGGAAAATCAGAAGAAGCAGAAGCAGGAGAAGTAGAAGGAGAAGAAACAGGAGAAGGACAAGAAGCAGAAAGAGAAGCAGTAGAAGCAGAAGAGGCAGGAAAAGAAGAAGCAGAAGAAAGAGAAGAAGAAGAAGAAGAAGAAGAAGAAGAAGAAGAAGAAGAAGAAGAAGAAGAAGAAGAAGAAGAAGAAGAAGAAGAAGATGAAGAAGAAGCATAAGGAGAAGCTTAAGGAGAAGCATAAGGAGAAGTATAATGAGAAGTAGTAGAAGGAGAATAAGGAGAAGTAGTAGAAGGAGAAGAAGCAGAAGCAGGAGAAGCTGAAGCAGAAGAAAAAGAATAAGCAAAAGAAGCAGAAGCAGAAGCAGTGAGAGAAGCAGAAGAAGGAGAAGGAGAAGGAGCAGCAGAAGGAGAAGCAGAAGCAAAAAGAGAAGCAGAAACAGAAGGAGAACATGAAGGAGAAGCAGGAGAATCAGAAGAAGCAGAAAGAGAAGGAGAAGAAGGAGAAGCAGAAGTAGAATCAGAAGAAACAGAAGAAGAAGTAGCAGAAGAAACAGAAGCAAAAGAAACAGAAGAAGGAGAAGAGCAGAAGCAGAAGCAGAAGGAGAAGCAGAAGCAGAAGGAGAAGCAGAAAGAGAAGCAGGAGAACCAGAAGAAGCAGGAGAAGCAGAACAGAAGAAACAGGAGAAGCCGAAGAAGCAGAATCAGAATCTGAAGCAGAAGGAGAAACAGAAGAAGCACAATCTGAAGAAGAAGCAGAAGAAACAGAAATAGTAGAATAAGCAG
Source organism: Dipodomys ordii (assembly GCF_000151885.1). Lineage (NCBI taxonomy): Eukaryota > Metazoa > Chordata > Mammalia > Rodentia > Heteromyidae > Dipodomys > Dipodomys ordii. The sequence goes on from NW_012322504.1 coordinate 1,206, forward strand.
AAACAGAAGCACCAGGACAAGCAGAAGAACAAGAAGGAGAAGGCGAAAGATAAGGAATAGGAGTAGGAGAAGCAAAAGGATAAGCAGAAGCAGAAAGAGACGCAGAAGGAGAAGCAGCACGAGAAGTAGGAGAAGCAGGAGAAGCAGAAGCAAGAGAAGCAGAAGAAACAGAAGACGCAGAAGCAGAATGAGAAGCAGAAGGAGAAATTGAAGCAGAAGCAGAAGCAGAAACAGAAGGAAAAGCAGAAATAGAAGCAGGAGCAGCAGAAGAAGCAGCAGCAGGAGAAGCAGAAGCAGAAGAAGCCGAAGAAACAGCAGCAGAACCTGAATCATAAGGAGATACAGGAGAAGC
>NW_012322505.1:0-1557 GCF_000151885.1 Dipodomys ordii
TTCTGCTTCTCGTGCTTCTCTTCTGCTGAGGTTCTCCTTCTGCTTCTTCGGATTCTTATGCTCTGCTTCTCCTGCTTCTGCTCTCTGCTTCCCTCTTCTCTTTCTGCTTCTCTTTCTGTTTCTGCTAGTCATCTTCTTCTGCTTCTTGTCCTTCTCCTGTTTGTTCTGCTTATGCTTCTCCTGTTTCTGGATCTCCTGCTCCTCCTTCTGCTGCTCTTTCTGCTTCTCCTGCTGCTTTTCCTTCTCCTGCTCCTTCTTCTGCTTCTCTTTCTGCTTCTCCTTCTGTTTCTCCTTCTCCCTCACCTTCTCGTTCTTCTGCTTTTCCTTCTGCTTCTCTTTCTGCTTCTGCATCTTCTGCTTCTTCTGCTACTACCTCTGCTTCTTCTGTTCCTTCTGCTTCTCCTTCTGCTTCTCCTTCTGCTTTTGCTTCTCTTTCTGCTTCTGCTTCTCCTTCTGCTTCTCCAGATTCTGCTTCTTCTGCTTCTCCTTCTGCTTCAGGTTCTGCTTCTGGTTCTTCGGCTTCTTCTGCTTCTGCTTCTCCTGCTGCTGCTTCTTCTGCTTCTCCTGCTTCTCTTTCTGCTTTTCCTTCTGTTTCTGATTCTCCTTCTGCTTCTGCTTCTTCTCCTTCTTATGTTTCTTCTGTTTCTGCTTCTCCTTCTTCTGCTTCTCCTCCTTCTAGTTCTGCTTCTCTTTCTGTTTCTACTTCTCCTTCTTCTGCTTCTCTTTCTGCTTCTGCTTCTCCTTCTGCTTCAATTTCTCCTTCTGCTTCTCATTCTGCTTCTGCGTCTTCTGTTTCTTCTGCTTCTCTTGCTTCTGCTTCTCCTACTTCTCCTGCTGCTTTTCCTTCTGCGTCTCTTTCTGCTTCAGCTTATCCTTTTGCTTCTCCTACTCCTAATCCTTCTCTTTCGCCTTCTCCTTCTTGTTCTTCTGCTTGTCCTGGTGCTTCTGCTTCTGCTTATTCTACTATTTCTGTTTCTTCTGCGTCTTCTTCAGATTGTGCTTCTTCTGTTTCTCCTTCTGCTTCAGATTCTGCTTCTGCTTCTTCGGCTTCTCCTGTTTCTTCTGCTTCTGCTTCTCCTGCTTCTTCTGGTTCTCCTGCTTCTCTTTCTGCTTCTCCTTCTGCTTCTGCTTCTCCTTCTGCTTCTGCTTCTGCTTCTGCTCTTCTCCTTCTTCTGTTTCTTTTGCTTCTGTTTCTTCTGCTACTTCTTCTTCTGTTTCTTCTGATTCTACTTCTGCTTCTCCTTCTTCTCCTTCTCTTTCTGCTTCTTCTGATTCTCCTGCTTCTCCTTCTTGTTCTCCTACGGTTTCTACTTCTCTTTCTGCTTCTGCTTCTCCTTCTGCTGCTCCTTCTCCTTCTCCTTCTTCTGCTTCTCCCACTGCTTCTGCTTCTGCTTCTTTTGCTTATTCTTTTTCTTCTGCTTCTGCTTCTCCTGCTTCTGCTTCTTCTGCTTCTACTCCTTCTCCTTATACTTCTCCTTATGCTTCTCCTTATGCTTCTCCTTATGCTTCTTCTTCTTCTTCTTCGTCTTCTTCTCATTCTTCTGCTTCTGCTTATCC
>NW_012322506.1:0-1557 GCF_000151885.1 Dipodomys ordii
GGATGGCATTCATAGACAGAGTTCTTCCTCCCATGAGACGCATGTGTACATGTGTCACAGTCTTCTCGTTCACTGACCAGTGTCGGGATGTGCACCCTGATCTCGCCTGTGAGGCTTTGAATTCTGTTCACTTTGGACAGGGAGATTACACCTCCACCCGCCCCCCCCGCCTTCGGGCTTCCCTGGAGTCCTGCTCCTAATTATCTCTTTAATATCTCTTTATCTTCCAGCCCCTGCTTCCTGACCGGATGGTGATATCTGAAGCACTCAGCGGCAACCAGACAGCCAGAGGGGAACGCGAGCCATCCATGCAGGTGGCGTAACCGTCCATCCTCACCCCCCCCAGGCGATTACTCGACCAAGACCACGACCTCCGACCCCCCCCCGCACCAAAATCCACAACCCTACCCTCGGAACAAAATAAAACAAATTTGCTTGAATCTCACGCTGCCTTTTGTTTGTAATTGACGCAATAGGCGAAGGGGAGGGATCTCATTTCTGGTGCCTGACGGGGTGGGAGGGGGGAGGGGGCGGGGGAATTGGAGAGGAGAGAAGAGGGGGCAGAGGGCATCTCAGTGTATCTGTGTGCGTGCGTGCATCTTTGAGGAAACTCAAAGATCGGACGCGACAGAGCATGTATGTAGTCCAGCCGGACCAATTCACCACGTCTCTCTCTGTCTGTCTGTCTGTCTGTCTGTCTGTCTGTCTGTCTGTGTCTCTCTTTGTCTCTGTCTGTCTGTCTGTCTGTCCGCCCGCCCGCGTCTCTCTCTCTCTCTCTCGTTTGAATTCTCTCTCTCGTTTGAATTCTCTCTCCCGCCCGCCCGCCCGCAACGGTCCCACTCCGAGCCTGCCTGCCTGCCTGCCTGCCTATGCATGGGCCCCATACTCCAACGAGGCACATCATCATCCCCACCCCACCCCTTCTCTGAAAAGAAGGCAGTCTCTCTCGGGGCCAGCCAGCCTGGGCCGGTTTTCTCAGTCAGTCAGTGCGTGGTTTGTTTGTTCTTTTTTTTCCCCCATGCATTTCATGAGAGAAAACTGCAATTCACAAAACCACTACTAGATGGCGCGCGTTCGCCGTCGACAAGGTGGATGGGGCGGAGGGAGAGGCAAAACACGGGTCGGGTCAGTCAGTCACTCAGTCAGTCAGTCCTCACCTACCCGGCAGTGGGGAGTGAGAGTTCTGACATACACATACATATAGGTTGTTATGATTCATTATTATCATCATTTGCTTTTCCTCTGTCGTAGCCATGACGACGGGGAGGGGGGAGGGCGGGGTTTCGACCGCCAGCCGACGTGTTGCGGAGGGGGAGGGATCTTCTTTCTCTTTCGGCTCATTAGATTATTAATCCGAGTACCTTCTCCTCTCACCATTTTTCTCCCTACATAAAACTGGAAAAACGATTTGGGATCCTCTAGTATTTAGTGCCTATTATTATCTTTTTAATATTTTTTTTATCAACCCCTGCTTGCCTCATGGAAGGTGGTATATTTGTTAATTCCTCTATACCTCAATGCCCTGTGGGGGAGAACGGGATCCATCCGAGGTGGTTG
>NW_012322507.1:0-1557 GCF_000151885.1 Dipodomys ordii
AGCGGGGACAGCGGGGGACACAGCGGACACAGTGGGCTACCCAGTGAGGACACAGCGGGACACAACAGGGGACACAGCGAGGACACAGCGGGGGACACAGCGGGGGACACAGCGGGACACAGAGGGGAACACAGCGAGGACACAGCGGGACCCAGCGGTACACAGAGTCGATACAGCAGGGAGGCAGCGTTACACAGCGTGGTACACACTGTGGACACAACGGGACACAGTGGGGGCACAGCGGGACACAGCGGGACACAGTGGGACAGAGCGGGGACAAAGCGTGAGACACAGCGAGGGACAGAGAGGGAAACACCAGGGGACACAGCGAGGAAACAGCGGGACACAGCGGTGACACAGCGGGGACTCAGCGGGGGACACAGTGGGACACAGCGGGACACAGCGGGGGACACTTCGGGACACAGTGTGGGACAGAGCGTGGGACACAGCGAGACACAGCGGGGACAAAGCTGGACACAGCGGGGTACACAGAGGGACACAGCAGGGACACAGCGGGGAAACAGCGTGACACAAAAGACACAGCTGGACACAGCGGGGTACACAGCGGGACACAGCGGGGACAGAGCGGGACACAGTCGGACACAGCGGGACACAGCGGGGGAAACAGCGGGACCCAGCGGGGGACCCAGCGAGGACATAGCGGGACACAGCGGGGGACACAGCGAGGGCACAGCGGTGGACACAACAGGGGAAACAGCGGGACACAGCGGGGAACACAGCGAGGTTACAGCGGGGGACAAAACGGGACAACACGGGACACAGTGTGACAGAGTGGGACACAGCGGTGACACTGCAGGGGCACAGCGGGACAAAGCGGGCGACACAGTGAGACACAGCGGGGGACACAGCGGGGGACAGCAGGGGACAGAGAGGGGACACAGCCGGACACAGCAGGGGACACAGAGGGGTACACAGCGGGACACAGCCGGAAACACAGCGCGGACACAGCAGGACACACCGGGACACAGCGTCAATACAGCGGGGACAGAGAGGGTCACAGCAGGGACCCAGCGGGACACAGCGGGACACAGCGGGAAACACTGTGAGGACACAGCGGAGGTCAAAGCGGGACAATACGGGACACAGTGGGACACAGTGGGACACAGCGGGGACACTGCAGGGGCACAGCGGGACACAGTGGGCGACACAGCGAGACACAGCGGGGGACAAAGCGGGGGACAGCAGGGGACAGAGAGAGGACACAGCGGGACACAGCGGGACACAGCGGGGGACACAGAGGGGTACACAGCGGGACACACCGGGACACAGCATCAATACAGCGGGGACAGAGAGGGTCACAGCAGGGACAAAGCGGGAAACAGCGGGACACAGCGGGGGACACAGCGGGACACAGTGGGGACACAGCGGGACACAGCGGGACACAGCGGGGGACACAGCGGAACACAGCGTGGGACAAAGTGAGGACACAGCAGGAAACAGCGGGACACAGCGGCGACACAGCAGGGACACAGCAGGGACACAGCGGGGACACAGTGGGGGCACAGCGGGACACAGCGGGACACAGTGGGACACAGC
>NW_012322508.1:0-1557 GCF_000151885.1 Dipodomys ordii
CTGATTCTCCTTCTGCTTCTGTTTCTCCTTCTTGTTCTCGTTCTTCTGCTTTTACTTCTGCTTCTCCTTCTGCTTCTGCTGCAACTGCTACTGCTTTGTCTGTTTCTTCTGCTTCTATTTCTGCTTTTGATTCTCTTTCCGCTTCTGCTTCTCCTTCAGCTTCTCATTCTAATTCTCCAAATTCTGCTTTTCTGCTTCCCCTGATTCTCTTTCTGCTTCAGGTTCTGCTTCTTCTTCTTCGGATTCTTATGCTTCTGCTTCTCCTTCTTCTGCTTCTTCTGCTTCCCCTCCTTCTCTTTCTGCTTCTCCTTCTGTTTCTGCTTCTACTTCTGCTTCTGCTTCTTGTCCTTCTCCTGTATCTTCTGCTTCTGCTTCTCCTGTTTCTGCATCTCCTGCTTCTCCTTCTGCTGCTCTTTCTGCTTCTCCTGCTGCTTTTCCTTCTCCTGCTCCTTCTTCTGCTTCTCTTTCTGTTTCTCCTTCTGTTTCTCCTTCAACTTTTCGTTCTTCTGCTTTTCCATCTGCTTCTGCTTCTGCATCTTCTTCTGCATCTTCTGCTTCTTCTGCTACTTCTGCTTCTTCTGTTTCTTCTGCTTCTCCTTCTGCTTCTCCTTCTGCTTTTGCTTCTCTTTCTGCTTCTGCTTCTCCTTCTGCTTCTCCAGATTCTGCTTCTTCTGCTTCTCCTTCTGCTTCAGGTTCTGCTTCTGCTTCTTCGGCTTCTGCTTCTGCTTCTCCTGCTTCTGCTTCTTCTACTTCTCCTGCTTCTCTTTCTGCTTTTCCTTCTGTTTCTGCTTCTCCTTCTGCTTCTGCTTCTTCTCCTTCTTCTGTTTCTTCTGCTTCTGCTTCTCCTGCTACTTCTTCTCCTGCTTCTCGTTCTGCTTCTCTTTCTGCTTCTCCTTCTCCTTCTTCTGCTTCTCCTTCTGCTTCGGCTTATCCTTCTGCTTCTGCTTCTGCTTCAATTTCTCCTTCATCTTCTCATTCTGCTTCTGCGTCTTCTGTTTCTTCTGCTTCTCCTGCTTCTGCTTCTCCTGCTTCTCCTACTTCTCGTGCTGCTTCTCCTTCTGCGTCTCTTTCTGCTTCTGCTTATCCTTTTGCTTCTCCTACTCCTACTCCTTCTCTTTCGCCTTCTCCGTCTTCTTCTTCTGCTTCTCCTGCTGCTTGTGCTTCTGCTTATTCTACTATTTCTGTTTCTTCTGCTTCTGCTTCAGATTGTGCTTCTTCTGTTTCTCCTGCTTCAGATTCTGTTTCTGCTTCTTCGGCTTCTCCTGTTTCTTCTGATTCTGCTTCGCCTGCTTCTTCTGCTTCTCCTGCTTCTCTTTCTGCTTCTCCTTCTCCTTCTGCTTCTCCTTCTGCTTCTTCTTCTGCTCTTCTCCTTCTTCTGTTTCTTTTGCTACTGTGTCTTCTGCTTCTTCTTCTTCTGTTTCTTGTGATTCTACTTCTGCTTCTCCTTCTTCTCCTCTTTCTGCTTCTACTTCTACTTCTTCTGATTCTCCTGTTTCTCGTTCTTCTTCTCCTTCTGTTAACTGCTTCTATTTCTGCTTCAACTTCTCCTTCTGCTGC
>NW_012322509.1:0-1557 GCF_000151885.1 Dipodomys ordii
CGGGACCCAGCAGGACACAGCGTCGATACAGCGGGACACCGCGGGACATAGCAGGGTACACAGCTGGGGACACAACGGGACACAGCGGTGGACACAGCGAGGACACAGCGGGACACAGCTGGGACACTGTGGGAACATAGAGGGACACAGCGGGTACACAGCGGGACACAGCGGGGGACACAGAGTGGTACACAGCGGGACACAGCTGGAAACATAGCGAGGTTACAGCGGGGGAAAAAGCGGGACAACACGGGACACAGTGTGACACAGCGGGACAGAACGGTGACACAGCAGGGGCAAAGCGGGACAAAGCAGGGACACCGCGGGGGACACAGCGGGGGACAGCAGGGGACAGGGGACACAGCGGGACACAGCGGGGACACAGCTGGACACAGCGGGGTACACAGAGGGACACAGCGGGCACACACTGGGGACACAGCGGGACACAGCGGAACTCAGCGGGAGACACAGCAGTACACAGCGGGACACAGTGGGACACACCGGGGAGACAGCAGGGACACAGTGGGGGACAAAGTGGGACACAGCGGGTCAGAGCGGGGGACACAGCGGGACACAGCGGGAGACACAGAGGGGTACACAGCGGGACGCAGCGGGGAACACAGCGAGGACACAGCGGAACACAGCGGGACACAGCGTCGATACAGTGGGGACAGAGCGGGTCACAGCAAGGACACAGCGGGACACAGCGGGACACAGCGGGGGACACAGCGGGACACAGCGGGGACACAGCGGGGACTCAGCGGGGGACACAGCGGGACACAGCGGGGGACACAGCGAGACACGGCGGGGACAAAGCTGGACACAGCGGGATACACAGAGGGACACAGCAGGGACACAGCGGGGAAACAGCGTGACACAAAAGGACACAGTGAGACACAGCGGGGGACACAGCGAGGACACAGCTGCACACAGTGGGGGACACAGCAAGGACAGAGCGGGACACAGCGGGACACAGAGGGACACAGCAGGGGACATAGGAAGGACACAGCGGTACACAGAGGGGGACAGAGCGAGGACACAGCGAGACACAGCGGGACACAGAGGGGACACAGCAGGGACACAGCGGGGGACACAAAGGGACACAGCGAGGGGACACAGAGGGGTCCACAGCGGGACACAGCGGGGAAAAATTGAGGCCACAGCAGAACACAGCGTGGGACACAGCGAGGACACAGCGGGACACAGCGGGACACAGCGGGGACAAAGCAGTAGACACAGCGGGACACAGTGGAGGACACAGCGGGACACAGCGTGGGACACAGGGAGGACACAGCGGGACCCAGCGGGACCCAGCGTCGATACTGCTGGGACACAGAGGGACACAGCGAGGTACACAGCTGGGGACACAACGGGACACAGCGGGGAACACAGGGAGGACATAGCGGGACCCAGGGGGACCCAGCGTCGTTACAGCGGGGACACAGCGGGACACAGGGTCGATACAGCGGGGACAGAGTGGGCCACAGCGGGGTACACAGTTGGGGACACAACGGGGCACATCGGAGGACACAGCAAGGACTCAGCGGAACACAGCGT
>NW_012322510.1:0-1556 GCF_000151885.1 Dipodomys ordii
TTTCTGCCAAGTTCTGCAAACATATTAGGCATAAAGATTTGAGCTGTATTCCCTTATAATGTTCTGACTCTTGGTTGTTTCTGTAGTGATGTTTCCATTCTCATTTCTGAGTTTATTTATTTGGGTGTGTTCTCTTCTTTTTCTGATAATATTTCTTATGGGTCTGTCAATTTTCTTAATTTTTTCAAAGAACCTTCTCATTTTGTTGATTCTTCCTGTTTTTTATTCTAATTCATTTAATTCTGATTTAATTTTAATTATTTTTTTCTTTCTACTGGATATCTTGCTGCTCTTTTTCAAGGAGGTTCAGCTGTCTCATTAAATTGTTGGTTTCAGATCTCTCCAAGTTTTTGATGTAAGAACTCAGAGCTATAAACACTGCCTCTGAGTCCTGCTTCCCAGAGGAGCAGATAATTTCTGTGCTCATTGTTTTGAATATCTTGAACATTTGAACTTTGTTTCTAAGGTCTTCAATTACCTACTGGTGATCCAAAAGTGTGTTGTTCAGCCTACATGAGTTACTGAACTTTCTTTGGTGGCTTTTGGTGTTGAGTTCTTATTTTATTCCCTTGTGGACTGAGAAAATGCAAAATATGAATTCAATGTTTCTGAATTTTGACAAGTTTGATTTGTGACCTAAAATGTGATGTATTTTGGAAACTCTTCCATGTGCTGCTGAGAAAAAAGTGTACTCTGATGCTGCTGGATGAAATATTCGCTAGATGCCTGCTAAATCAGTTGATCTATGCAGCTGTTTAGATTGGCAGTTTTTCTGTTTAGTTTTTTGCTGAGATGATCTATGTAGTGTGGATAGTGGTGTATATAATTATCCAACAATTAATGTCTTTGGATCTATGTGAGATTTAAAGTTATATTTCTTGGATAAATTTGGGTGCTCTATTGTTTGGCAAATAAATATTTAGAATTGTAATATACTCCTGAAGGAGAGATCCCTTAATTAATAGGTAGCAACCTTCTTTATCTCTTCTCTCTAATTTTAATTTGAAGTCTATTTTATTTGATATTAGGATTGCTACTCCTGCCTGTTTATGGGGGTCATTTCCTTGGTAGATTATGTTCAAGCCTTTCACATTCACGATGTGTTTGTTTTTAAGGGCAAGGTGTGACTACTGAAGACAGAAGATAGAAGGATCTTGCTTTTTAATCCAACTAGAGACTCTATGTCCCTTAATTGGAGAGTTAAGTCCGTTAGTGTTGAGAGATAAGACTGAAAGTTATTTGGGAGTTACTGCCATTTTATCCACCTCATTGGGGGCTATGCCAATTGGATTCTTCCTATGGTTCTTGGATTCTGTTTGGGTTTGGTTTCTTGGCCTTTATTGTGGTCTTAGTGGTTTTCTATGTGTAGGACATCTTTAAGAATCTTTTGTAGGGCTGGTTTGGTGGAGATATATTGTTTCAGTATTTCTTTGCTATCGAAGATTTTTATTTGACCTTCGGTTATGAAGGAGAGTTTACCTGGGTACAGTATTCTCCATTCATCGTGTTTTTCTTTTATGGCATGGCATACATCATTCCAGGCTCTTCTTGCTATA
>NW_012322511.1:0-1556 GCF_000151885.1 Dipodomys ordii
CGGAAGATACCGGAGTGTGCAGAAGCAGAATGGGTAGCCGGAGTAGAAATTGATGCTGATGGAGAGGAAGAAGCAGAAGGATAAGCCGAAGCAGAAGAGAAGCAGAAGAAGGAGAAGGAGAAGCAGAAAGAGAAGCAGAACGAGAAGCAGGAGAAGCAGTAGCAGGAGAAGCAGAAGCAGAAGAAACAGAAGAAGGAGAAGAAGCAGAAGCAGAAGGAGAAGCAGAAACAGAAGGAAAAGCAGAAAGAGAAGCAGGAGAAGCAGAAGAAGCAGCAGCAGGAGAAGCAGAAGCAGAAGAAGCCGAAGAAGCAGAAGCAGAACCTGAAGCAGAAGGAGAAGCAGAATAAGCAGAATCTGGAGAAGCAGAAGGAGAAGCAGAAGCAGAAAGAGAAGCAAAAGCAGAAAGAGAAGCAGAAGAAACAGAAGAAGCAGAGGCAGTAGCAGAAGAAGCAGAAGATGCAGAAGCAGAAGCAGATGGAAAAGCAGAAGAACGAAAAGTTGAAGGAGAAACAGAAGGAGAAACAGAAAGTGAAGCAGAAGAAGGAGCAGGAGAAGGAAAAGCAGCAGGAGAAGCAGAAAGAGCAGCACAAGGAGAAGCAGGAGATGCAGAAACAGGAGAAGCAGAAGCAGAAGATACAGGAGAAGGACAAGAAGCAGAAGCAGAAGGAGAAGCACAAACAGAAGGAGAAGCAGAAAGAGAAGGAGGGGAAGCAGAAGAAGCAGAAGCAGGAGAAGCAGACGCATAAGAATCCGAAGAAGAAGAAGCAGAACCTGAAGCAGAAAGGGAAGCAGGGGAAGCAGAAGAAGCAGAATATGGAGAAGCAGAATGAGAAGCTGAAGGAGAAGCAGAAGCGGAAAGAGAATCAAAAGCAGAAGTAGAAGCAGAAGAAACAGAAGAAGCAGTAGCAGTTGCAGCAGAAGCAGAAGGAGAAGCAGAAGTAAAAGCAGAAGAACGAGAACAAGAAGGAGAAACAGAAGCAGAAGCAGAAGGAGAATCAGAAGGAGAAGCAGAAGAAGCAGAAGTAGAAGCAGAAACAGAAGAATAAGCATAAGGACAAGCACAAGCAGAAGGAGATGCAGAAGGAGAAGCATGAGAAGCAGGAGAAGCAGAAGCAGAAGAAGAAGTAGAAGTAGGAGAAAGAGAAGGAAAGAGCAGCAGAAGCAATAGGAGAAGCAGAAGCAGAAGGAGAAGCAGAATGAGTAGCAGAAGAACAAGCAGTAGAAGAAGAAGAAGAAGAAGAAGAAGAAGAAGAAGAAGAAGAAGAAGAAGAAGAAGAGAGGACAAGATGGCGGAGGAGAAGCTGGAATCTGAATAAGCTCTCGCATAGAAAGCAGTTTTAGAGGTCCAGTGAACAGTCCTAAGCCAGAGAAACACACCAAGTGTGGCATCACAGGACAGAGAGTTAGACAAGTGAGAGAAAACTAAGGCAAGAATACACATCTGAGCACCAGCCAGCAGCCAACGGCAGCGGCGGCGGCGGCAGGGTCGCGGTGGAGACCACAGCCGGGGCAATACCTGAGCACTCACACAGAGAGTCCGGGACGAAGAAGCCAGC
>NW_012322512.1:0-1556 GCF_000151885.1 Dipodomys ordii
ACAGCGGGGACATAGGGGGACACTGCGGGACACAGTGGAACTCAGCGGGGACACAGAGGGACATAGCAGTTACACAGCGAGGACACAGCGGGGACACAGCAGGACACAGCGGGGACACAGCGGGGACACAGCGAGACACAGCGGGACACAGCGGGGACACAGCGGGGACACAGCGGGACACAGCGGGGGACACAGAGGCGGACACAGCAGAACACAGCGGGACACAGCGCGACACAGCAGGACACAGCGGCGACACAGCGAGGACACAGTGGGACACAGCGGGGAACACAGCGGGGGACACAGCGGGACACAGCGCCACACAGCGGGGACACAGCGTGCCACAGCGGGACACAGCGGGGACATAGCAGGATACAGGGGGACACAGAGGGGGACACAACGGGGGAGAGCCGACACACAGCGGGACACAGCGGGACACAGCGGGACACAGCGGGGGACACAGCATGGACAAAGCGGGTCACAGCGGAGAAATATTGGGGGACACAGCGGGGGACACAGCGGGATACAGAAGGACACAGCGAGGACACAGCGGGACACAGGAGGACACAGCGGGGACACAGCGGGGACACAGCGCGGGACACAGTGGGACTCAGCGGGGACACAGACGGACTCAACGGTTACACAGTGAGGACACACCAGGGACACAGCGGGACACAACGGAGACACAGCAGGGACACAGTGAGACACAGCGAGGACACAGCGGGACACAGCGTGGGATACAGCGGGGACAGCGGTGACACGGGCGGACAGCGGGGACACAGCGGGACACAGCGGGACACAGCGGGACACAGCGGGGGACACAGTGGGACACAGTGGGGGACACAGCGGGGGACACAGCGGGACACAGTGGGGGACACAGCGAGGACACAGCAGGACACAGCGGGGACACAGCGGGGGACAGCGTGGACACACATGGGGACAGCGGGGACACAACGGGACACAGCAGGGGACATCGGGGACACAGCGGGACACAGCGGGACACAGCAAGGACACCGCAGGGATACAGCGGGTCACAGCGGGCACGCAGTGTGGTACACAGAGAGGACCCCGGGACACAGAGGGATACACAGAGAGGACACAGCGTGACACATGGGGACACAGCGGGACACAGCGGGGGACACAGAGAGGACACAGCGGGACACAAATGGGGACACAGCAAGGACACAGCATGACACCGCGGGAAGGAGCAGGACTCAGCGGGGGACACAGCCGGGGACACAGCGAGACACAACGGGACACAGCTGGGGACACAGCGGGACACAACGGGACACAGCGAGGACACAGCATGACACATGGGGACACAGCGGGACCAAGTGGGGGACCCAGCGAGGACACAGCGGGACACAAATGGGGACACAGCAAGGACACAGCAGGACACAGCGTGAAAGAGCGGGACACAGCGGGGGACACAGCCGGGGACACAGCGGGACACAGCAGGGGACACAGCGGGGACACAGCGGGACACAGTGAGGACACAGCGAGGATACAGCGGGACACATCGGGCGACACAGCAGGACACTGCGGGGTACACAGCGGGA
>NW_012322513.1:0-1556 GCF_000151885.1 Dipodomys ordii
GGATTCTTATGCTTCTGAGTTCTCTGCATCTGCTTCTTCTGCTTCCCCTCCATTCTCTATCTGCTTCTCATCTGTTTCTGCTTCTCCTTCTGCTTCTGCTTCTTGTCCTTCTCCTGTTTCTTCTACTTCTGCTTCTCCTGTTTCTGCATCTCCTGCTTCTCCTTCTGCTGCTCTTTCTGCTTTTCCTGCTGCTTTTCCGTCTCCTGGTCCTTCTTCAGCTTCTCTTTCTGCTTCTCCTTCTGTTTCTCCTTCTCCTTCTCGTTCTTCTGCTTTTCCTTCTGCTTCTCCTTCTGCTTTTGCTTCTCTTTCTGCTTCTGCTTCTCCTTCTGGTTCTCCTTCTTCTTCTCCAGATTCTGTTTCTTCTGCTTCTCCTGCTTCTTCTTCTGCTTCAGGTTCTGCTTCTGCTTCTTCGGCTTCTTCTGCTTCTGCTTCTCCTCCTGCTGCTTCTTCTGCTTCTCCTGCTTCTCTTTCTGCTTTTCCTTCTGTTTGTGCTTCTCCTTCTTCTGCTTCTTCTCCTTCTTCTGTTTCTTCTGCTTCTGCTTCTCCTGCTTCTGCTTCTCCTGCTTCTCGTTCTGCTTCTCTTTCTGCTTCTCTTTCGGCTTCTCCTTCTCCTTCTTCTGCTTCTCCTTCTGCTTCTGCTTCTCCTTCTGCTTCTGCTTCAATTTCTCCTTCTGCTTCTCATTCTGCTTCTGCGTCTTCTGTTTCTTCTGCTTCTCCTGCTTCTGCTTCTCCTCCTTCTCCTAATTCTCATGCTGCTTCTCCTTCTTTCTGCTTCTGCTTATCCTTTGCTTCTCCTACTCCTAATCCTTCTCTTTCAAATTCTCCGTCTTCTTCTTCTCCTTCTCCTGCTGCTTTTGGTTCTGCTTATTCTACTATTTCTGTTTCTTCTGATTCTGCTTCAGATTGTGCTTCTTCTGTTTCTCCTTCTGCTTCAGATTCTGCTTCTGCTTCTTCGGCTTTTCCTGTTTCTTCTGCTTCTGCTTCTCCTGCTTCTTCTGCTTCTCCTGCTTCTCTTTCTGCTTCTCCTTTTGCTTCTGCTTTTCTTTCTGCTTCTGCTTCTTCTCTTCTCCTTCTTCTGTTTGTTTTGCTTCTTCTTCTTCTTCTTCTTCTTCTTCTTCTTCTTCTTCTTCTTCTTCTTCTTCTTCTTCTTCTTCTTCTTCTTCTTCTTCTTCTGTTTCTTCTGATTCTACTTCTGCTTCTCCTTCTTCTCCTTCTCTTTCTCCTTTTGCTTCTGCTTCTTCTGCTCATCCTGCTTCTCCTTCTGCATCTTCTTCTTCTTCTGCTTCTCCTTCTGCTGCTTCTTCTGCTTCTGCTTCTCTTTCTGCTTCTTCTGCTTCTCCTTCTGATTCTCCTTCTGCTTGTGCTTCTGTTTCTCCTTCTCCTTCTCGTTCTCCTACTTTTCCTTCTGCTTCTCCTTCTGCTTCTGCTGCAACTGCTACTGCTTCTGTTTCTTCTGCTTCTCCTTCTGATTTTGATTCTCTTTCTGCATCTGTTCTCCTTCAGCTTGTCATTCTTCTTCTCCAGATTCTGCTTCTTCTGCTTCTCCTTCTGCTTCA
>NW_012322514.1:0-1556 GCF_000151885.1 Dipodomys ordii
CTTCTTCTTTTCCTGCTTCTCTGCTTCTACTGCTTCACTTTCTGCTTCTCATTCTGCTTCTGCTTCTCATTCTGCTTCTCCTATTGCTTCTGCGGCTCTTCCTTCTCCTTCTCCTATTTCTACTTCTCCTTCTGCTTCTGCTTCTTCTGCTTCTCCTGCTTCTCCTTCTGCATCTTATTCTGCTTGTGCTTTTCCTTCTGCATCTTCTTCTGCTTCTGCTTCTCCTTCTGCTTCTTCTGCTTCTCCTTCTGATTCTCCTTCTGCTTCTGTTTTTCCTTCTCCTTCTCGTTCTTCTGCTTTTCCTTCTGCTTCTCCTTCTGCTTCTCCTGCAACTGCTACTGCTTCTGCCTCTTCTGTTTCTTCTGCTTCTCCTTCTGCTTTTGATTCTCTTTCCGCTTCTGCTTCTCCTTCACCTTCTCATTCTGCTTCTCCAGATTCTGCTTCTTCAGCTTCTCCTGCTTCTCCTTCTTCTCCTTCTTCTTCAGGTTCTGCTTCTGCTTCTTCGGATTCTTCTGCTTCTGCTTCTCCTGCTTCTGCTTTTTCTGCTTCCCCTCCTTCTCTTTCTGCTTCTCTTTCTGTTTTTGCTTCTCCTTCTGCTTCTGCTTCTTGTCCTTCTCGTGTTTCTTCTGCTTCTACTTCTCCTGTTTCTGCATCTCCTGCTTCTCCTTCTGCTCCTCTTTCTGCTTCTCCTGCTGCTTTTCCTTCTCCTGCTCCTTCTTCTGCTTCTCCTTCTGCTTCTCCTTCTGTTTCTCCTTCTCCTTCTAGTTCTTCTGCTTTTCCTTTCGCTTCTCCTTCTGCTTCTGAATCTTCTGCTTCTTCTGCTACTGCCTCGGCTTCTTCTGCTTCTCCTTCTGCTTGTCCTTCTGCTTATGGTTCTCTTTCTGCTTCTGCTTCTCCTTCTCCTTCTCCAGATCTGCTTCTCGATCTCCAGATTCTACTTCTTCTACTTCTCCTGCTTCTCCTTCTGCTTCAGGTCCTGCTTCTGCTTCTTTGACTTCTTCTACTTCTGCTTCTCCTGCTGCTGCATCTTCTGCTTCTCCTGCTTCTCTTTCTGCTTTTCCTTCTGTATCTGCTTCTTTTTCTGATTCTGCTTCTTCTCCTTCTTCTGTTTCTTCTGCTTTTGCTTCTCCTGCTTCCGCTTCTCCTGCTTCTCGTTCTGCTTATCTTTCTGCTTCTCCTGCTCCTGCTTCTCCTTCTGCTTCTGCTTCTCCTTCTGCTTCTGCTTCTGCTTCAATTTCTCCTTCTGCTTCTCATTCTGCTTCTGCGTCTTCTGTTTCTTCTGCTTCTCCTGCTTCTGCCTCTCCTGCTTCTCCTAATTCTCGTGCTGCTTCTCCTTCTGCGTCTCTTTCTGCTTCTGCTTATCCTTTTGCTTCTCCTACTCCTAATCCTTCTCTTTCGCCTTCTCCTTCTTCTTCTTCTTCTGCTTCTCCTGGTGCTTCTGCTTCTACTTATTCTACTTTTTCTGTTTCTTCTGCTTCTGCTTCAGATTGTGCTTCTTCTGTTTCTCCTTCTGCTTCAGATTCAAAATCTGCTTCTTCGGCTTCTCCTGTTTCTTC
>NW_012322515.1:0-1556 GCF_000151885.1 Dipodomys ordii
GCTTCTCTTTCTGCATCTGCTTCTACTTCTGCTTCTCCAGATCTGCATCATCTGCTTCTCCTTCAGCATCCGGATCTGCATCTGCATCTTCGGCATCTTCTGATTATGCTTCTCCTGCAGCAGCATCATATGCTTCGCCTGCTTCTCAATCTGCTTATCCATCTGTATCAGATTCTTCTTCTGCTTATGATTCTTCTCCTTCTGTATCTACTGCATCTGCTTCTCCTGCTTCAGCTTATCCAGCTTCTCGTTCTGCTTCTCTTTCTGCTTCTCTATCTCCTTCTTCTGCTTCTCCTTCTGCTTCAGCTTCTCCTTCTACTTCTGCTTCAATTTCTCCTTCTGCTGCTCATTCTGCTTCTGAGTCTTCTGTTTCTTCTGCATCTCCTGCTTCTGCTTCTCCTGCTTCTCCTACTTCTCGTGCTGCTTCTCCTTCTGCGACTCTTTCTGCTTCTGCTTCTCCTTTTGCTTCTCCTACTCCTAATCCATCTCTTTCGACTTCTCCGTCTTCTTCTTCTGCTTCTCCTGCTGCTTCTGCTTCTGCTTATTCTACTATTTCTGTTTCTTCTGCTTCTGCTTCAGATTGTGATTCCTCTATTTCTCCTGCTTCAGATTCTGCTTCTGCTTCCTCGGCTTCTCCTGTTTCTTCTTCATCTGCTTCTCCTCCTTCTTCTGCTTCTCCTGCTTCTCTTTCTGCTTCTCCTCTGCCTCTGCTTCTCCTTCTGCTTCTGCTCTTCTCCTTCTTCTGTTTCTTTTGCTTCTGTTTCTTCTGCTTCTTCTTCTTCTTCTGTTTCTTCTGATTCTACTTCTGCTTCTCCTTCTTCTCCTCTTTCTGCTTCTACTTCTGCTTCTTCTGATTCTCCTGCTTCTCCTTCTTATTCTCCTTCTGTTTCTGATTCTCTTTCTGCTTCTGCTTTTCCTTCTGCTGCTCCTTCTCCTTCTCCTTCTTCTGCTTCTCCCACTGCTTCTGCTTCTGCTTCTTTTGCTTATTCTTTTTCTTCTGCTTCTGCTTCTCTTACTTCTGCTTCTTCTGCTTCTACTGCTTCTCCTTATGCTTCTCCTAATGCTTCATCTTCTTCTTCTTCTCCTTCTCCTTCTTCTTCTTCTTCTTCTTCTTCTTCTTCTTCTTCTTCTTCTTCTTCTTCTTCTTCTTCTTCTTCTTCTTCTTCTTCTTCTTCTTGTTCTCTTTCTTCTGCTTCTGCTTTTCCTGCTTCTTCTGCTTCTACTGCTTCTCTTTCTGCTTCTCATTCTGCTTCTGCTTCTCCTTCTGTTTCTCCTATTGCTTCTGCTGCCCTTCCTTCTCCTTCTTCTTCTTCTACTTCTTCTTCTCCTTCTGCTTCTGCTTTTTCTGCTTCTCCTGCTTCTCTTTCTGCATCTTCTTCTGCTTCTGCTTCTCCTTCAGCTGCTTCATCTTCTTCTTCTTCTCCTTCTTCTGCTTCTCCTTCTGATACTCCTTCTCCTTCTCCTGCTGCTCCTTCTCCTTCTTCCTCTGATTCTGCTTCTTATGCTTATTCATTATCTTCTGCTTCTGCTTCTTCTGCTTCTACTTCTTCTGCTTC
>NW_012322516.1:0-1556 GCF_000151885.1 Dipodomys ordii
CCCTTTCTAGTCCCCCACTGTGTCCCCTGCTCTGTCCTACTTTGTCCCCCGCTGTGTCCCGTTTTGTCCCGCTGTGTCCCCCCCTGTGTGCGTGCTGTGTCCCGCTATGTACTCCGTTGTGTCCAGCGGTTTCACCGCTGTGTCCCCTGCTTTGTTCCGCTTTGTCCCGCTGTGTCCTCGCTGCGTTCCGCGCTGTGTCCCGCTGTGTCCCCCGCTGTGTCCCGCTGTGTCCCGCTGTGTACCGCTCTGTCCCTGCTGTGTCCCGCTGTGCCCTGCTGTGTCCTCGCTGTGTCCCCCGCTGTCTCCCGATCTGGCCCTCGCTGTGTCTCATGGTTTGTCCATGCTTTGTCCCACTGTGTCCCGCTGTGTCCCGCTGTGCCCCCACTGTGTCCCCTTGTGTCCACAGATGTGTACCACACTGTGTAACGCTGTATCCCCACTGTATCGACGCTGTGTCTCGCTGGGTCTCGCTGTGTCCTCGCTGTGTTCCCTGCTGTGTCCCGCAGTGTCCCCCGCTGTGTCCCCCGCTGTGTCCTCGCTGTGTCCCCCGCTGTGTCCCGCTGTGTCCTCGCTGTGTCCCCCGCTGTGTCCCGCTGTGTCCTCGCTGTGTCCAGCTCTGTCTCCCCCTTGTCCCCGCTGTGTCTCGCTGTGTCCCGTGGTGTCCCGCTTTGTCCCCCGCTGTGTCCCCCGCTGAGTTCCCGCTGTGTCCCCGCCTTGTCCTGCTCTGTCCTCCCTGTGTCCCCCGCTGTGTCCCGCTGTGTCCCCTGCTGTGTCCCGCTGTGTCTACTGCTTTGTTCCTGCTCTGTCCCTCTGTGTCCCGCTGTGTCCCCCTGTGTCCTCACTGTGTCGCACGCTGTGTTCCGCTGAGTCCTTGCTGTGTCCCCCGATGTGCCCCGTTGTGTCCCCAGCTGTGTACCCCGCTGTGGCCCACTGTGTCCCCGCTGTATCGACGCTGTGTCCCGCTGTGTCCCACTGTGTCCTCTCTGTGTCCCCCGCTGTCTCCCGCTCTGTCCCCCGCTGTGTCTCACGCTTTGTCCCAGCTGTGTCCCACTGTGTTCCGCTGTTTCCCGCTGTGCCCCCACTGTGTCCCGTTGTGTCCACAGCTGTGTACCACGCTGTGTAACGCTGTGTCCCCGCTGTATCGACGCTGTGTCCCACTGGGTCCCGCTGTGTCCTCGCTGTGTTCCCCGCTGTGTCCCGCAGTGTCCCCCGCTGTGTCCCCCCGCTGTGTCCCTATGTGTCCCACGCTTTGTCCCCCTGTGTCCCCGCAGTTTCCCCGCTGTGTCCCGCTGTTTCCCACTGTGTTCTGTGGTGTCCCGCTATGTCCCCCGCTGTGTCCCCTGATGAGTCGCCGCTGTGTCCCCGCTTTGTCCCGCTGAGTCCTCCATGTGTCCCCCACTGTGTAACGCTGTGTCCCCGCTGTGTCCCTGCTGTGTCCGGCTAAGTCCCCCGCTGTGTCCCGCTGTGTCCCGCTGTGTCCCCCGCTGTGTACCGCTGTGTCCCCGCAGGTTCACCGCTGTTTCACAATGTGTCCTGCTGTGTTCCGTGGTGTCCCG
>NW_012322517.1:0-1556 GCF_000151885.1 Dipodomys ordii
GAAGAAAAGAAAAAGCATAAGAAGCAGAAGCAGAGGGAGAAACAGAACAAGGAGAAGGAGCAGCAGAAGGTGAAGCAGAAGGAGATGCAGAAGCAGAAAGAGAAGCAGAAATAGAAGGAGAAGAAGAAGGAGAAGTTGGAGAATCAGAAGAAGCAGAAGCAGAAAGAGAAGCAGAAGAAGGAGAAGGAGAAGCAGAAGGAGAAGGACAAGCAGGAGAAGCAGAAGAAGCAGAAGCGGGAGAAGCAGCAGAAGAAGAAGAAACAGAAGAAGGAGAAGGAGCAGAAGGAGAAGCAGAAGCAGAAGGAGAAGCAGAAAGAGAAGCAGAAGAAGCAGAAGAAGCAGTAGCAGGAGAAGCAGAAGCAGAAGAAACAGAAGAAGCCGAAGAATCAGAAGGAGAACATGAAGCAGAAGGAGAAGCAGAAGCAGCAGAAGCTGGAAAAGCAGAAGCAGAAGAAACAGAACAAGCAGAAGAAGCAGAAGCAGAACGAGAAGCAGAAGAAGAAGGAGAAAGAGAAGGATTAGGAGTAGGAGGAGCAGAAGCAGAATAAGAAGCAGAAAGAAAAGCAGAAGGAGAAGCAGAAGGATAAACAGAAACAGAAGCAGGAGAAGCAGAAGCAGAAGCACAAAGAGAAGCACAAGAAGGAGTAATTGAAGGAGAAGGAGACGGAGAAGCAGAAGGAGAAGTAGGAGAAGCAGAAGAAGAAGAAGCAGGAGAAGCAGAAGAAGGAGAAGCAGGAGAAGCAGAAAAAGAAGAAACAGAAAAAGCAGAAGAAGCAAAAGAAGAAGCAGCAAGAGAAGCAGAAGAAAAAGAAGGAGGAGGAGAAAGAGAAGGATTAGGAGTAGGAGAAACAGAAGGATAAGCAGAAGCAGAAAGAGAAGGAGAAGGAGAAGCAGGAAAATCAGAAGAAGCAGGAGAAGCAGAAGCAGAATGAAAAGCAGAAGAAGGAGAAATTGAAACAGAAGAAGATGCAGAATGGGGGCAGAAGCAGTAGTAGAAGCAGAAGCAGGAGAAGCAGAAGCAGAAGAAATAGAAGAAGAAGAAGAAGCAGAAGCAGAAAGAGAAGCAGAAACAGAAGGAGAAGCAGAAATAGAAGCAGAAGAAGCCGAAGAAGCAAAAGCAGAACCTGAAGCAGAAGGAGAAGCAGGAGAAGCAGAAGAAGAAGAATCTGGAGAAGAAGAAGGAGAACCAGAAGGAGAAGCAGAAGCAAAAAGAGAAGCAAAACAGAAGGAGAAGCAGAGGTAGAAGCAGAAGAAACAGAAGAAGTAGAAGCAGTAGCAGAAAAAGCTGAAGATAGAGAAGCAGAAAGAAAAGCAGAAGGAATAGCAGAAGAACGAGAAGGAGAAACAGAAGGAGAAGCAAAAGGAGAAGCAGAAGGAGAAGCAGGAAAAGCAGAAGAAGCAGAAGCAGACAGAGAAGCAGAAGAAGGAGAAAGAGAAGCAGAAGCAGAAGAAGAAGGAAAAGCACAGCAGAAGGAGAAGCAGAGAAGCAGAGAAGCAGAAGCAAAAGGAGAAGAGATGAGAGAGCAGAGCAGAAATAAAAGAGAAGCCGACGAAGA
>NW_012322518.1:0-1556 GCF_000151885.1 Dipodomys ordii
GGGACACAGCGCGGACACAGTGGAGACACAGCGGGGACACAGCTAGGGACACAGCGTGACACAGCAAAGACACAGCGTGACACAGCGGGACACAGCGGGAATACAGCGGGGGACACAGCGGGGCACCGCGGGGGACACAGCAGGGGACAAAGAGGGGACACAGCTTGGACATAGCGGGACACAGCAAGGACACAGCGGGGGACACAGCAGGACACAGCGGGGACACAGAGATGGACACAGCGGGGACACAGCGGGACACAGCGGGGGATACAGCGGGACACAGCGGGACACAGTGGGGACACAGCGGGAGACACAGTGAGGACACAGCGGGACACGTTGGGGACACAGCGGGACACAGTGGGACAGAGCGGCGGACACAGCGGGACACAGGGGGAACACAGCGAAAACACAGCGCAACACAGAGGGACACAGTGGGGACACACCAGGGGACACAGCGGGATACCACGGGACACAGCGGGACACAGCGAGGGACACAGCGGGACACAGCAAGGACACAGCGCAACACAGCGGGACACAGCGGGGACACAGTGGCAGACACAGCGGGACATAGCATAGACACAGCTGAGACACACCGGGACACAGTGGGGGACAGAGAGGAGGACACAGCGGGGACACAGCGGGGGACACAGCGGGGGACACAGTGGGGCACCGCGGGGGGCACTGCGGGGGACACAGCGGGGGACACAGCGGGGACACAGCGGGGCACAGTGGGGGACACTGGGGGGACACAGAGGGACACAGCGGCAGACACAGGGGGGTACACAGCGGGGCATAGCTGGGAACACAGCGGGGGACACTGCGGGACACAGCGGGACACAGCGGGGGGCACAGCGGGACACTGCTGGGGACACAGCGGGACACAGCAGGGATACAGCTTGTGATACACTGGGACCCAGCGAGGACACAGCGGGACACAGAGGTGGACACAGCGGGGGACAAAGCGGGACTCAGAGGGACACAGCAGGACACAGCGCGTGCACAGCGGGAGACACACCGGGACACAGCGGGGACACAGTGGGGGACACAGCGGGGAACACAGCGGGGGAAGAAGCGGGACACTAAGGGACACAGCGGGACACAGCTGGACACAGCGGGGACACAGCCGGGACACAGCCTGGGACACAGAGGGATACAACGAGGGACAGAGTGGGGACACAGCGGGGGACACAGCCGGACACAGCAGAGACACAGCGTGACACAACGGGACACAGCGGTGGAAACAGCGGGACACAGCGGAACACAGTGGGACACAGCGCGGACATAGCGGGGGGCACAGCGGAACACAGCGGGACACAGCGTGGGACACAGGGGGACACAGCAGGACACAGCGAGACACACCGGGGGACACAGCGGGACACAGCGGGACACAGCGGTGGACACGGCGGGCGACACAGCAGGCACCCAGCGGGGGACACAGAGTGGACACAGCAGGACACAGCGGGACACAGCGGGACACAGCCGGAGACACAGCGGGGGACAGTGGGGACACTCTGTGGGACAGCGTTGACACAGCGGGACACAGCGGGGGACAGTGA
>NW_012322519.1:0-1556 GCF_000151885.1 Dipodomys ordii
CCGTTGTATCCTAAAATGTGTCCCTCTCTGTGTCCCGCTCTGTCCCACGCTGTGTCGCACGCTTACTCCCCGCTGAGTCCAACAGTGTCACGCTGTGTCCCGCTTTGCCCCCACTGTGTCCCGATGAGTCCACAGCTGTGTACCACGCTGTGTAACGATGTATCCCCACTATATAGACGTTATGTCCCGCTGGGTCCCGCTGTGTCCTCGCAGTGTTCCCCGCAGTGTCCCGCTGTGTCCCCCGCTGTGTCCTCTCTGTGTCCCCCAATATATCCCGCTGTGTCCTCGTTGGGTCCCCCGCTGTGTCCCGCTGTGTCACACTGTGTCCCATGTTGTCCTGCTGTGTAAGAGCTGAATCCCCCGCTTTCCCCCAATAAGTCCCTAGCAGTGTCCCAAAGTGTCCCGCTGTTTCCTCGCTGTGTCATCCGCTGAATCCCGCAGTGTCCTTGATGTGTCCCCCCTTGTGTTTCGCTGTTTCCTCGCTGTGTCCCCCCCTGTGTGCCGTTGTGTCCCCAGCTGTGTACCCCGTTGTGTCCCGCTGTGTCCCCGCTGTATCAACGCTGTGTCCCGCTGTGTCCTCGCTGTGTACCGCTCTGTACCCCTCTGTGTCCCCCGCTGTGTCCCGTTGTGTCCCGCTGTGTACTGCTGTGTCCTCGCTGTGTTCCCCGGTGTGTCCCGCTGTGTCCCCCACTGTGTCCCCTGCTGTGTCCCGCTGTGTCCCGCTGTGTCCCCCGCTTTGTCCCGCTGTGTCCCCGCAGTGTCCCCACTGTGTCCCGCTGTGTCCCGCTGTGTCCCCCGCTTTGTCCAGCTGTGTCCTTGCAGTGTCCCCGCTGTGTCCTGTTGTGTCCTCGCTGTGTCCCCCACTGTGTCCCTTTGTGTCCACAGGTGTGTACCCCGCTGTGTCGCGCTGTGTCCCCGCTGTATCGACGCTGTGTCCTGCTGTGTCCTTCCTGTGTTCCCCGCTGTGTCCCGCTGTGTCCCCGCTGTGTGCCCGCTCTGTCCCGCTGTGTAATTCGTTGTGTCCAGCGGTGTCACCGCTGTGTGCTCGCTGTGTCCCCGCTGTGTCTCACTGTGTCCTCACTGTGTCCCCCTCTGTGTCCCGCTGTGTCCCCCGCTATATGTCCCGCTGTGTCCCGCTGTGTCCCGCTGTGCCCCCACTGTGTCCCGTTGTGTTCACAGCTGTGTACCACGGTTTGTAACGCTGTATCCCCGCTGTATCGACGCTGTGTCACGCTGTGTCCTCGCTGTGTTCCCCGCTGTGTCCCGCTGTGTCCCGCTCTGTCCCTGCTGTGTGCCGCTGTGCCCTGCTGTGTCCTCCCTGTGTCCCCCGCTGTCTCCCGCTCTGTCCCCGGCTGTATCTCACAATTTGTCTTCGCTTTGTCCCACTGTGTCCCGCTGTGTCCCGCTGTGCCCCCACTGTGTTCCTTTGTGTCCACAGATGTGTACCACACTGTGTAACGCTGTATCCCCGCTGTATCGACGCTGTGTCCCGCTGGGTCCCGCTGTGTCCTCGCTGTGTTCCCTGCTGTGTCCCGCAGTGTCCCCGCTGTGTCCCC
>NW_012322520.1:0-1556 GCF_000151885.1 Dipodomys ordii
GTGGGGTACACAGTGGGGGAAACAGCTGGACACAGTGGGGAACACAGCGAATACACAGCGGCACCCAGCGGGACACAGCGTATTTACAGCGGAGACACAGCGTTACACAGCATGGTACAAAGCTGTGGACACAACGGGACACAGTGGGGGCACAGCGGGACACAGCGGGACGCAGTGGGACACAGCGGGGACAAAGCGTGAGACACAGCAGGGGACAGAGCTGGAGACAGCGGGGGGGCACAGCGGGGACACAGCGGGGGACACAGCGGGAGACAGCGGGGGATACAGCGAGGACACAGCGGAACACAGCGCTGACACTGCGGGGACACAGCGGAGGACACAGCCGGACACAGCAGGACACAGCTGGGAACACATGGAGGACTCAGCAGGACAAAGCGGGGACACAGCGGAGACTCACCGGGGGACACAGCGGGGGACAAAGCGGGACACCACAGAACACAGTGGGAAACAGCGGGACACAGCGGGGAAACTGCGGGGACACAGGGGGACAAAGCGTGGGACACATAGGGACACAGCGGGGGACACAGCAGGGGACACAGCAGGACACAGTGGGACACAGCAGGGCACACAGGGGGGACACAGCGGGACCCAGCGGGGAACACAGCGAGGACACAGCGGGACCCAGCGGTATACAGCGTCGATACAGCGGGGACACAGCGTTACACAGCGTGGTACACAGCTGTGAACACAACGGGACACAGTGGGGGCACAGCGGGACACAGCGGGACACAGCGAGACACAGTGGGACACAGCGGGGACAAAGCTTGAGACACAGTGGGGTACAGAGCGGGAGACAGCGGGGAACACAGCAAGGACACAGCGGGACACAGCGCTGACACTGCGGGGGACACAGCGGGGGACAAAGCGGGGGACACAGCCGGACACAGCCGGACACAGCGGGGGACACAGGGGGGACACCGCGGGACCCAGCGCGGGACACAGCGAGGACGCATTGGGACACAGCGGGGACACAGCGGGACTCAGCGGGGGACACAGCAGTACACAGCGGGACACAGCGGGACACAGCGGGGGACACAGAGGGGTAAACAGCGGGACACAGTGGGGAACACAGCGAGGACACAGCGGGACCAAGCGGGACACAGCGTCGATACAGCGGGGACACAGTGGGACACAGCGGGGTACACAGCTGGGTACACAACGGGACACAGCGGGGGACACATCGAGGACACAGCAGAACACAGCGTGGGAAACAACGAGGACACAGCGGGACACAGCGTGACACAGCGGGACACAGTGGGGACACAGCAGTAGACACAGCGGGACACAGCGAGGACACAGCGGGGACACAGCGGGGACACAGCGGCACCCAGCAGGACACAGCGGGGCACACAGCGGGACACAGCGGGACACAGCTTGGGACACAGCGGGAACACAGCAGGACACAGCCGGGGACACAGCGAGGACACAGCGGGACACAGCGGGACACATCGTGGGACAAAGCGGGAGATAGCAGGGGACACCGCGAGGATACAGCAGGACACAGCGGGGACACAGAGGTGGCTCAGGGGAGCCAC
>NW_012322521.1:0-1556 GCF_000151885.1 Dipodomys ordii
TCTGATGAAGCAGGAAGCAGTATCCTGAAGCCGAAAGGGGGAAGCAGGAGAAGCAGATATTTGGTGATTCGAAGTGAGAAGCTGAAGCAGAAAGAAAAGTAAAAGCAGAAGGAGAAGCAGAATTCGTAGCAGAAGTAACAGAAGAAACAGAGGCAGTAGCAGAAGAAGCAGAAGATGCAGAAGCAGAAGGAGAAGCAGAAGGAAAAGCAGAAAAACGAGAAGGTGAAGGAGAAGGAGAAACAGAAGGAGAAGCAGAAAGAGAAGCAGAAGAAGGAGCAGAGAAGAAAAGCAGCAGAGAAGCAGAAAGAGCAGCAGAAGGAGGAGCAGGAGATGCAGAAACAGGAGAAGCATAAGCAGAACAAACAGGAGAAGGACAAGAAGCAGAAGCAGAAGGAGAAGCAGATACAGAAGGAGAAGCAGAAAGAGAAGGAGGGGAATAAGAAGAAGCTGAAGCAGGAGAAGCAGAAGCATAAGAATCCGAAGAAGCAGAAGGAGAACCTGAAGCTGAAGGAGAAGCAGGAGAAGCAGAAGAAGCAGAATCTGGAGAAGCAGAAGGAGAAGCAGAAGGAGAAGCAGAAGCAGAAAGAGAATCAAAAGCAGAAGGAGAAGCAGAAGAAACAGAAGAAGTAGAAGCAGTAGCAGTTGTAGCAGAAGCAGAACGAGAAGCAGAAGGAAAAGCAGAAGAACAAGAAGGAGAAGGGAAACAGAAGGAGAAGCAGTAGGAGAATAAGAAGGAGAAGCAGAAGAAGGAGAAGGAGAAGCAGAAGCAGAAGAAGATGCAGAAGGAGAAGCAGAAGAAGGAGAAGGAGAAGCAGGATAAGCAGAAGAAGCAGAAGCAAAAGGAGAAGCAAAAGAAGGAGAAGGAGAAGCAGAGGCAGAAGAAGAAGCATAAGGACAAGCACAAGCAGAAGGAGATGCAGAAGGAGAAGCAGGAGAAGCAGAAGAAGCAGAAGATGAAGGAGAAGCAGAAGTAGGAGAAGGAGAAGGAGGAGAAGCAGAAGCAGAAGGAGAAGCAGAAGCGGAATGAGAAGCAGAAAGAGAAGCAGGAGAAGCACAAGAAGCAGAAGCAGGAGAAGCCGATAGAGAAGAAGCAGAAGAAGCAGAATCAGAATCAGAAGTAGAAGCAGAAGCAGAAGGAGAAGCAGCAGAAGAAGTAGAACCAGAAATTCAGGCAGGAGAAACAGAAGAAGCAGAAGCAGAAGCAGAAGGAGAAGCAAAAAGAGAAGCAGTAGGAGAAGTAGAAGAAGCAGCAGATGGAGAAGCAGCAGAAAAAGCAGAAAAACAAGCAGGAGAAGCAGAAGCAGAAAGAGAAGTAGAAGCAGAAGAAACAGAAGCAGAAGAAGAAGCAGTAGAAGCACAAGAAGCAGAAGCAGGAGAAGCAGAAGCAGAAGATAAAGAATAAGCATAAGAAGCAGAAGCAGAGGGAGAAACAAAAGAAGGAGAAAGAGCAGAAGAAGGTGAAGCAGAAGGAGATGCAGAAGCAGAAAGAGAAGCAGCAACAGAAGGAGAAGAAGAAGGAGAAGTAGGAAAATCAGAAGAAGCAGAAGCAGTAGTGA
>NW_012322522.1:0-1556 GCF_000151885.1 Dipodomys ordii
CGCATAAAGTAAGTGACGATAGCAGATACTAAACATAAGCTGCGTAACACTGTCAATGACAGTCAGGAGTATAAAAGGGGAAGGTTGGGGCCAAACAGGGGACGGAAAATCACGCAAAGTAGACATAACTGGACTGAGTGGGGCTCTACAGTTCTCAGGGGGCGGGACTGAAAGGCACAGCGTGGGTCACAGGGAGGACACAGCGGAACACAGAGTGGGACACAGTGAGGACACAGCCGGACACAGCGGGACACAGCGGGACACAGCCGGGACACAGCAGTGGACACAGCGGGACACAGCGGGGGACACAGTGGAACACAGCGGGGTACACATGGAGGACTCAGCGGGACAAAGCGGGGACACAGCGGCGACTCACCGGGGGACACAGCGGGGGACAAAGCGGGACACCACAGAACACAGTGGGAAACAGCGGGACACAGCGGGGAAACTGCGGGGACACAGGGGGACAAAGCGTGGGACACATAGGGACACATCGGGGGAGACAGCGGGACACAGTGGGACACAGCGGGGGACACAGCGGAAACAAGCGGGACACAGCGTCGATACAGCGGGGACACAGCGGGACAAAGCGGGGGACACAGCGAGGACACAGCAGAACACAGCGTGGGAAACAGCGAGGACACATTGGGACACAGCGGGGACACAGCGGGACCCAGCGCGGGACACAGCGAGGACACATTGGGACACAGCGGGGATACAGCGGGACTCAGCGGGGGACACAACAGTACACAGCGGGACACAGCGGGACACAGCAGCGGACACAGAGGGGTAAACAGCAGGACACAGCGGGGAACACAGCGAGGACACAGCGGGACCAAGCGGGATACAACGTCGATACAGCGGGGACACAGCGGGACACAGCGGGGTTCACAGCTGGGGACACAACGGGACACAGGGGGGACACAGCGAGCACACAGCAGAACACAGCGTGGGAAACAGCGAGGACACAGCGGGTCACAGCGAGACACAGGGGGACACAGTGGGGACACAGCAGTAGACACAGCGGGACACAGCGGGGGACACAGCAAGACACAGCGGGGAACACAGCGAGGACACAGCGGGGACACAGCGGGGACACTGGGGGAACATAGTGGGACACAGCGGGGGACACAGCGAGGACACAGCGGGACACAGCTGGACACAGCATGGGACAAAGCGGGAGACAGCAGGGGACACAGCGAGGACGCAGCGGGACACAGCGGCGACACATAGAGGACACAGCGGGGGACACAGTGGGAGACAGAGCGGGACACAGCGGGACCCAGCAGGGACAAAGCGTGAGACACAGCGGTGGACACAACAGGAGACAGAGGCGGACACAGCGAGGACACAGCGGGACACAGCGGGGACACAGGTGGCTGAGGTGGGGCCACAGCGGGGGACAAAGCGGGACACCATGGAACACAGCGTGAAACAGCGGTGAACCTGCGGGGACACAGCGGGACACAGCGGGGACACAGCGGGGACACAGCGGGACCCAGCAGGACACAGCGGGACAGAGCAGGACTCAGCGGGGCACACAGCAGGACACAGCG
>NW_012322523.1:0-1556 GCF_000151885.1 Dipodomys ordii
ACAGCGATTACACAGCGGGACACAGCGTGGGACAAAGCGGGAGACATGCGGGGGACCCAGCGAAGACACAGCGGGACACAGCGTCGATACAGCGGGGACACAGCAGGACACAGCGGGTTAAACAGCTGGGGACACAAAGGGACACATCGGGGGACAGAGCGAGGACACAGCGGAATAGAGCGTGGGACACAGCGAGGACACAGAGGGACACAGCGGGACACAACGGGACACAGCGGGACACAGCACTAGACACAGCAGGACACAGCGGGGGACACGGCGGGACACATCGGGAGACACAGTGAGGACAAAGCAGGACCCAGCGGGACACAGCATCGATACAGCGGGGACACAGCGGGACACAGCGGAACACAGCGGGGGACACAGCGGGACACAGCGGGGGACACAGCGAGGACACAGCGGGACACAGCGCGACACAGCTGGGGACAAAATGGTAGACAGGGGGTGACACAGCGAGGACACAGCGGGACATAGTAGGGACACAGAGGTTACACTGCGGGGACACAGCGGGGGACTCATCGTGGACACAGCGAACACAGCAATGACACAGATGGAACTAAGCGGGGGACACAGCAGGGGACAAAGCGGGACACCACGGAACACAGTGAGACACAGCAGGACAAAGCGGGGACACTGCGGAAGCACAGAGCGGGACAAAGCGGTGGACACAGCGGGACACATTGGGGGATACCGCCGGACAAAGCGGGGGACAGAGCGGGGGACACTGCAGGACTCAGCGGGGACACAGCGTGACACAGGGGGGACACAGCGGGGGACACAGCGGGACACAGCGGGGGACACAGTAGGGGACACATCGGGACACAGTGGGGGACACAGCGGGCCACAGCGGGAACACAGCTGGACACAGCAGGGTACAGAGTGGGACACAGCGGCGACACAGCAGGGACACAGGGAGGACACAGCGGGACACAGCGGGGACAAAGCTTGAGACACAGCGGGGGACAGAACGGGAGACAGCGAGGGACACAGTGGGACACAGCGGGGGACACAGCAGGGGACACATCGGGACACAGCGGGACACATCGGGCACAGAGCGGGACACAGCGTGACACAGTCGGAAACATTGGGGGACACAGCGGGACACAGTCGGAAACAGTGGGGGACACAGCGGGACACAACTGGGGACACAGTGAGGACACAGCGGGACAGAGCGTGGACACAGCTGGACACAGAGGGGTACACAGCCGGACACAGCGGGGACACAGCGGGACACATCGCGGACACAGCTGGACACAGCGGGGACACAGCATTGGTCACAGCGGGACACAGTGGGGGACACAGCTGGAAACAGCGTGGGACACACCAGGGGAAACTGCGGGACACAGTAGGGACACAGTGGGAGACAGCAGGACACAGCGAGACACAGTGGGGTCACATTGGGACACAGCGGGGGACACAGCGGAACACAGTGGGGGACAGCGGGACACAGCGGGGGGCACAGTGGGACACAGTGTGGGACAATGCAGGGGACAGAGCGGGACACAGTGGGGACACAGCTGGACACAGGCGGACACAGA
>NW_012322524.1:0-1556 GCF_000151885.1 Dipodomys ordii
CAATCAGCATGGTGGACGCAGCGTGGCAATCGTGAGCGCACGACTGTCCTCAAGTGCGACATAGAAGGGGTTCGATAGCTCAGACCAAGTTCTGCACGTTATTGAGAAGAAGGAGCCGTTGGGTCAGGAGAAGCTCAATCCTCCCAAGCATGAACGTCAGAAGAGAGGCCTATGTACAGTTCATCACAAGACAGGATCGTGTAAGTGTCGTTTTTCAATTGCAATCGCACTTTGCTTCCCATATAAGTTCGGGGAGCTAGTGCACAGACCCCAAATTCAATTCCCACGATAGACAGCCAGAATTATCTATCCGTGCATGAGGAATTCCTTCAACATGTGAGCTCAAATCAAGCCCCAGCCCCCCCCGCCTTCGGGCTTCCCTGGAGTCCTGCTCCTAATTATCTCTTTAATATCTCTTTATCTTCCAGCCCCTGCTTCCTGACCGGATGGTGATATCTGAAGCACTCAGCGGCATCCAGACAGCCAGAGGGGAACGCGAGCCATGCATGCAGGTGGTGTAACCGTCCATCCTCACCCCCCCCCGCAGGCGATTACTCGACCACGACCACGACCTCCGACACCCCCCCCGCACCAAAATCCACAACCCTACCCTCGGAACAAAATAAAACAAATTTGCTTGAATTTCACGCTGCCTTTTGATTGTAATTGACGCAATAGGCGAAGGGGAGGGATCTCATTTCTGGTGCCTGACGGGGGGGGAGGGGGGAGGGGGCGGGGGAATTGGAGAGGAGAGAAGAGGGGGCAGAGGGCATCTCAGTGTATCTGTGTGTGTGCGTGCATGCATCTTTGAGGAAACTCAAAGATCGGACGCGACAGAGCATGTATGTAGTCCAGCCGGACCAATTCACCACGTCTCTGTCTCTTGTCTCTCTGTTTCTGTTTCTCTATTTCTCTCTCTGTGTCTCTCTTTGTCTCTGTCTGTCTGTCTGTCTGTCTGTCTGTCTCTCTCTCTCTCTCTCTCTCGTTTGAATTCTCTCTCCCGCCCGCCCGCCCGCCCGCACTCCCTCCCTCCTTTTCCTCTCGACTTGCCAGTCAATCCTGGGGCTTGAGCTACTGTACTGGCGCTCCAACACACAACGGTCCCACTCCGAGCCTGCCTGCCTGCCTGCCTGCCTATGCATGGGCCCCATACTCCAACGAGGCACATCATCATCCCCACCCCACCCCTTCTCTGAAAAGAAGGCAGTCTCTCTCGGGGCCAGCCAGCCTGGGCCGGTTTTCTCAGTCAGTCAGTGCGTGGTTTGTTTGTTCTTTTTTTTCCCCAATGCATTTCATGAGAGAAAACTGCAATTCACAAAACCACCACTAGATGGCGCGCGTTCGCCGTCGACAAGGTGGATGGGGCGGCGGGAGGGGCAAAACACGGGTCGGGTCAGTCACTCACTCAGTCAGTCAGTCCTCACCTACCCGGCAGTGGGGAGTGAGAGTTCTGACATACACATACATATAGGTTGTTATGATTCATTATTATCATCATTTGCTTTTCCTCTGTCGTAGCCATGACGACGGGGAGGGGGGAGGGCGGGGTTTCGTGA
>NW_012322525.1:0-1556 GCF_000151885.1 Dipodomys ordii
AGAAAGCAATAAAAAAAAAGAAGAAAAAGGAAGCAGCCAGTCCAGCCCCCCCGCCTTCGGGCTTCCCTGGAGTCCTGCTCCTAATTATCTCTTTAATATCTCTTTATCTTCCAGCCCCTGCTTCCTGACCGGATGGTGATATCTGAAGCACTCAGCGGCAACCAGACAGCCAGAGGGGAACGCGAGCCATCCATGCAGGTGGCGTAACCGTCCATCCTCACCCCCCTCCGCAGGCGATTACTCGACCACGACCACGACCTCCGTCCCCCCCCCCGCACCGAAATCCACAACCCTACCCTCGGAACAAAATAAAACAAATTTGCTTGAATCTCACGCTGCCTTTTGTTTGTAATTGACGCAATAGGCGAAGGGGAGGGATCTCATTTCTGGTGCCTGAGGGGGGGGAGGGGGGAGGGTGCGGGGGAATTGGAGAGGAGAGAAGAGGGGGCAGAGGGCATCTCAGTGTATCTGTGTGTGTGTTTGCGTGCATCTTTGAGGAAACTCAAAGATCAGACGCGACAGAGGATGTATGTAGTCCAGCCGGACCAATTCACCACTTCTCTGTCTCTTGTCTCTCTGTTTCTGTTTCTCTATTTCTCTCTCTGTGTCTCTCTTTGTCTCTGTCTGTCTGTCTGTCTGTCTGTCTGTCTGTCTCTCTCTCTCTCTCTCTCTCTTTAATATCTCTTTATCTTCCAGCCCCTGCTTCCTGACCGGATGGTGATATCTGAAGCACTCAGCGGCAACCAGACAGCCAGAGGGGAACGCGAGCCATCCATGCAGGTGGCGTAACCATCCATCCTCACCGCCCCTCCGCAGGCGATTACTCGACCACGACCACGACCTCCGACCCCCCCCCGCACCAAAATCCACAACCCTACCCTCGGAACAAAATAAAACAAATTTGCTTGAATCTCACGCTGCCTTTTGTTTGTAATTGACGACGCAATAGGCGAAGGGGAGGGATCTCATTTCTGGTGCCTGACGGGGGGGGAGGGGGGACGGGGCGGGGGAATTGGAGAGGAGAGAAGAGGGGGCAGAGGGCATCTCCGTGTATCTGTGTGTGCGTGCGTGCATCTTTGAGGAAACTCAAAGATCGGACGCGACAGAGCATGTATGTAGTCCAGCCGGACCAATTCACCACGTCTCTGTCTCTTGTCTCTCTGTTTCTGTTTCTCTATTTCTCTCTCTGTGTCTCTCTTTGTCTCTGTCTGTCTGTCTGTCTGTCTGTCTGTCTGTCTGTCTCTCTCTCTCTCTCGTTTGAATTCTCTCTCCCGCCCGCCCGCCCGCACTCCCTCCCTCCTTTTCCTCTCGACTTGCCAGTCAATCCTGGGGCTTGAGCTACTGTACTGGCGCTCCAACACACAACGGTCCCACTCCGAGCCTGCCTGCCTGCCTGCCTGCCTATGCATGGGCCCCATACTCCAACGAGGCACATCATCATCCCCACCCCACCCCTTCTCTGAAAAGAAGGCAGTCTCTCTCGGGGCCAGCCAGCCTGGGCCGGTTTTCTCAGTCAGTCAGTGCGTGGTTTGTTTGTTCTTTTTTTCCCCCATGCA
>NW_012322526.1:0-1556 GCF_000151885.1 Dipodomys ordii
TCACAGCTGGGGACACACCCGGGGACACAGCGGGACACAGCAGAGGACACAGCGGGGACACACAGGGGACAGCAGGAACACAGCGGGACACAGCGGGACACAGCAGCACACAGTGGGACACAGCGGGGAACACAGGGGGACACACAGCAGGACACAGCGGGACACAGCGGGGGACACAGCATGGACACAGCGGGTCACAGCGGGGAAATAGTGGGGGACACAGCGGGGGACACAGCGGGATACAGAAGGATACAGCGAGGACACAGCGGGACACAGGAGGACACAGCGGGGACACAGCGGGGGACACAGTAGGACATAGTGGGAACACAGAGGGACTCAGCGGTTATACAGCGAGGACACACCAGGGCCACAGCGGGACACAGCAGAGACAGAGCGGGGACACAGCGGGACACAGCGAGGACACAGCGGGACACAGCGGGGGACACAGCGGGACACAGTGGGGGACACAGCGGGGGACACAGTGAGACACAGAGGGGGAGACAGCGGGACACAAATGGGGACACAGCAAGGACACAGCGGGACATAGCGGGAAAGAGCGGGACACAGTGGGGGACACAGCGAAGACACAGCGGGACACAGAAGGACACACAGCGAGGACACAACGTGACACATGGGGACAGAGAGGGACACAGCGGGCGACACAGCAGGACACTGCGGGGTACACAGCGGGACACAGCGGGACACAAAGGGACACAGCAGGGAAACAGCGGGGGACACAGCGGGACACAAAGGGGGACACAGCGTTACACAGCGGGGACATAGTGGGACACAGCGGAGACACAGCAGTAGACACAGCAGGACACAGAGGGGAACAAAGGGGGCACACAGCGGGACACAGTGGGACACAGCGGGGTACACAGCGGGGCCACAGCGGGACATCTCGGGGACAAAGCGAGGACAGAGCGGGACACAGAGGTACACAGCGAGGGACACAGCGAGGGAAAGTGGGGACAAACCGGGGAACAATGGGGACACAGCGGGATACAGCTAGGACACAGCGGGGACACAGCGGGGACACAGCAGGGGACACAGTGGGACACAGCAGGGGATACAGCGAGGACAGAGAGGGGACATAGGGGGACACTGCGGGACACAGTGGGACACAGCGGGGACACAGAGGGACATAGCAGTTACACAGCGAGGACACAGCGGGTCACAGCGGGGAAATAGTGGGGGACACAGCGGGGGACACAGCGGGATACAAAAGGACACAGCGAGGACACAGCGGGACACAGGAGGACACAGCGAGGACACAGCGGGGACACAGCGGGGGACACAGTTGGACACAGCGCAGACAAAGTGGGACTTAGCGGTTACACAGCAAGGACACACCAGGGACACAGCGGGACACAGCGGACACACAGCGGGGACACAGCGAGACACAGCGAGGACACAGCGGGACAAAGCCGGGGATACAGCGGGGGACAGCTGTGACACACCGTCGGACAGTGGGGACACTGCGGGACACAGCGGGACACAGTGGGGGACACAGCGGGACACAGTGTGTGACACAGCAGGGGACACAGCGAGGACAC